>NC_092860.1:10290995-10351493 GCF_032062135.1 Pyxicephalus adspersus | reverse complement strand
ATGTACAATGTAGTGCATTGCAAGTAAGGACACCAAGGGCCCACCCACAACCTGGAGTGTTAGGCTTAGTTTAGACAAATTTGTGAAGTTACAGTTAACTGCACCCGCGAGCGAGAGCGTCTCACCCCCTACTGTCACAAGGAATAGATAGGCGAGGCAGTGAGCAGATTAGTACTTCCCACTGTCAAATGCTGGAATGTTAGTATATTAGGAACCAGCACAGGAGCTGGTGGAGCCAAACAGCTGGCAAGGTGCTCACTGCTGGGAGCTGTCCAGGAATGCTTGTCCTCACCACCTGCCTGAACTTGGACCTTAAAGGAGCATGACACCTTCCAGGGAAAAGCATTTAACCTGCATTTAACTCTTGCAGTGCATGAGAACCTCTACAATGGTAACTGATAGTTCAGCACTAAACAAGTAGGCACAGCCACAATGCTTTTTGGGTTTTCAGATCCAACACTTTACAAGAAACAGAAGCACATTTGTGAATTAGTTGTTTAGTGATTTACCAGCTGCTCGGTTGAAATCTGTATCCTGTTTTTCCGCTTGAGTTTTCCCTCAGTAAGTCACAGTGTGGGTTGCCCTGGACAGAAGCCTAAATCAGCCCCTTGCCAACTCACTCGGCAGCATCTCACAGTGTGACCGGGTGTAATAACCCTTTGCACACTTTGGGACAGTTTCCATTTTTTGTTTTACGTTGATAAAAGTTTTATTTTTGGAAAGTGGACCTTGAGCCGATGTGCTGAACAGCTGTGAGACTTCTTCAGGAAATGCTGGTTGGTCTCTCTTCTGTACAGGTGTGACAGTGTTTGCTGGGGGAGGTGACACGGGGACAGGAAACCGAGCACACACTCTGTGTTACACACTCAGCAGCGGGGACACTTCATCAATCTGTGAGTCCCATTTGTTACTTTGTATTTCTTGCGGATCTTTGTGCAATTCCATAATATGTCAATATTTTAATGTTTTAAATCTAAAGTCTATCTAAACCCCCTTTAATTTTATTTTCGATAGAGGGCTGTGGGGTTACTAACCTATTAGTTTTTTCTTGCCGTCTGTGTTAGGGAGATCCCTTCTGTCTATTTCTTCATGATGACCTTTGTTGCTAGGACTAAAAATAACAAAAAAATCCAAAAATGTGGCATGTCACCAGAAAAGGAAAAAATGGAAATCATCTGGTGGGGTCTGAAAAGCCTAGGATAGAATTTTCAGTTAGACAAAGCCACCTGAGGAGGGTTCTAACCCTTTCCAACCCAAAACAAAAATATATCTAATATCCAAGCTGTTGTAATATATAACACTTTGTTTGCACATTTTGTTGGTGTTGTGAATACCACATTTGTTGGGTTTCTGTTGCAGCCCTGATTTAAAGCTGAACTCCAAGAATTAAAAAAAAAAATCTTCCCTTTACAGTGAGGCTTCCCCTGCATCTTAAGGGTAAATGCTTATTTAGGTGTAGGGGTAATAAAGGGTAATATTATAGTAGTAATACCGTAATATACAAGGTTTCTTACCTCACTTTAACAGGCTCCTCCTATTTGTAAGCGGTTCCCCATAGTCTTTTCTTTAAGAACCCTCTTTGCTGGGTCTGACTTCATTCCCTACACAGCAGAAGCGATAATCCTGCAATTTAAGTGGATTGCAAAACATCAGGTGAGACAATCAGGTAAGTGTGCCACCCTCCGAGGGAGCAAGGAATAGGATAGGTTAAATGACTTTTATTAACCCCCTAAACAGATATTTAAGTCTTGTAATAATACCAGGGTAGCCCCATTAAAATTGATTCATTTTTTTTTTAATTGCTGGACTTAACCTGTAAAACCAAAGAAAAAAAAGTGCCACAGGAACTGAAAACACTAAGATTACAGAGGTGCCAAGGGACAGATTTTTTTCAAATCAAAAGAGAAATGCATATGAGGTATTGAGGAAGTTAACATATACATGTTAAAGGGGGATTTACCAAGCATATAACCACTGATCTGAACTATACACAGATACCTACAGACACCATAAATAATGGATATAGTTGACAATCAAGTCACCCATTGGGGAGCAAACTAAAGCTTCACTTGATCCCACAGCCCATACTTTGGGCCCTGCATGAGCAAAATACATGTTCACTTTAGGGGAAATATACCGCTGAGCTTCCATGACAGAGAAATAGAGAAGTGAAACTGAACAAATTTCTATAAAGCAGAAGAAAAAGTAATTTAGAAACGTCTTTAGCTTATTCAAGCAGAAACGTGTTACTATATCTGACTGGTGTCAGCAAGAGGAACAATATTGTAAAAGCCGAGAGACGTCCACTGGAATCACAGCGACCAGCATCCTCGATTACTGTATCTGGGCGTATTTATTGGCACCACTAAGCTCTGGGATACAAAAAGATAACAGGGAGGGAGGACAGGCCAGAATAACAACCCAATGCGCTAGGCTAATGTATGTGAAAGAGCAGCTAGTTACACCCAGATATGTGTATAGAGGTGGCTACAACTGTGCAGAAACTTTGCTGATGATTAATGTCACAATGTATAACAATGTCACTTTTCAGATAAATTTGCTTTTATCATTAAAGTCTAGTTAGTAGTTTGCCTAGGCTAAAGCCACATACACACGTGCAATTCCTGTCATTGGAAAGGATCTTTTATGATGCATGATGCATGAACGAGTGCTGTACATACAGCACCGTTCTGCTCTATGAAGAGGGGAGGGGGAGAGCGACGGAGCGGCACCCTGCTGCACGCTCTCCCTCTTCCCTTGCATTAGGATCGCTTGTCATTCATCGTCCGTGGATCCGCCAGGATGGATCCACAGACGATGAACGATGCGGGCTGTAAAAACGCCAGATTGTCCCCCGATATCCGCCCTGAGCCGATTATCGGGTGAGAAAAATTTGACGTGTGTACATAACTTTAGAAACATTTCTCTTTTTCTTTCCCATTGATCAGATTGCAACATTGTAACTTTGTAGCAATCACATGGTGAAAACAGGGGCTGATCAGATATTTGTGAGATATCTCTGAACTTTTTGGTTTATTACAGATGGCATATTCTATATAAGAATAAAAAATACCACAGCTGTAATATATCATAAACATGTGTAAGAATTTAAACATGTCTTTAAATTAAACGAGAAATAAATAACTATAAATATAGGAATTGTTCTTACCGGAGGATTAAACACAGACCACCCACACTATTAAGGAGTTTATAGTAGGGGAATGCCATTGCTTAACTTGATGCTATTGCACAGCCCATGTTTTGGTTAACCGGCTGTCATGTTGATCCAATGGCTTTAAGGTGCAACTAAATCCCCCTTTGAAAATATAGGGTGATATGGGATAATATATGCAGATGGTTATTGCAGACAAGGGCAGGTGATCTCACTTCCTTAATAACCATTCTTACCTGCTTGATTGTCATCCAGCTCAGTGTTAATTGCGGGGGAAATCTCAGCTTCCATTGCACATGTCAGGAATGAATGAACTTCTGCACGCCTGCTCGGGAGTTACATGATCCTGGCCTTGCCAATCAAGGTGGCTATGGATCCTAAGGGAATAAAAAAGAAGTAAGATATCAGCATCTTACCATGGAACAGGGATAGTTTATACATTTTATGGGTGCATGCTTGGAACTCAGAAATGATTGGTGATAGCGACATCCAGGCAACTAACATTGTCAGAACTTTAATAGAGTGTAGCAGGACAAAAGGGGGAAATCCTTTTGGGGACACAAAAAGAACTAAAAACTTTCTGCACTCCATTAAAAAAGTTCTGGTTGCTTTACTTTAATTCTTATTAAATGTGCATTTAGTGTTTCCTATGCATGGTATTTACCTGCAAAGCATTGTAGATAACCAAAACCCCTGAAACTGCTGCTGGGTGACACCATCTTGGATGTGAAATCAGCAGATTCACAGCTGTTACTTAAGTGACTCTCTATAGCAGTGTTTCTCAACCTTTTTAACATGGGAGAACCCTTAAAAAATCTTTCAGGTCTTCAGGGAACGTCTTTTATAATTACTATACCCACAGCATGGTGGTCAGTGGGAAGAATGCCTCTTATATTAATGGCCAGTGGGAAGAAATTCACCCTTACGGATTGCCAAAAAGATCATTGGTGTCAAGTAAACTGACCTGAGAGTCACAAATTGCTCATTGCTCAAGGAACCCTTAGCAACCTATAGAGGAACCCTGATTGAGAAACATATGGTATTGCCCCATGCTCTTTCCCTTGCCGCTACATAAAAGGTTTATATAGAAAGGAGTGAGGGGTTAGGCAGAGGAGCTGGACTAGCACAGACAGTTATTAGACACTCCCATAAGATGAAGTGCAAGGAAGGACTGGGCTGTATATAAAAGAACTGATTATTTTTTAATAGACGTTGGAAAATAAATCATTGGAAAATGATAACATATTATTCATGGAAAAAAAATACTGTGATTAGGACTATATTATTACATGAAATGTTTAAGGCTGCCTTGTTAGCGTGAGAGGTTACAATCTCCTTTGCTGGGGGCCTATTTATGACCATTGTCGGAGTCTTTACATTTAGATTCGGATTCGTTTAAGCCCTGTTGTCACCTGATGAATCATGCACAGGCTGCTCACAGGGCTGCTACGGAGATTGGATTACTTATAGAATACAAAGATAATAATGGATTTGTTGTAATGGAGCAGTGTCGGTACCACTCAGGTACTTTCGGGGCTATTGTGGAAGTGGAATGAGGAAGTAAAAAAATTAGTAATGTGAAGAGCAGTGATTGAGGGCTGCATTCTTCCTCTGCGGGCATACAATTAACACCCTGAAAATTCCTTTCCACTGCTCAACCAACCAAAGTAACCAATTTTGGAAATAGAGGAAGGCACTGGGCCTGCTGGGTGAGGACAGCTCCGATACGGATTTAAGGATGCTTATCAGATCTCTTCTCATCCTGGCAATGAAAGCTTTGTGAAGAAATCTCAGCCAGACCACAAATACCTCTGGGTAACGTCTGACAGGTAAACCCTTATTGAATAACATTTAGTATATACTGCATATCATATAGAACTGAATTTTCCCCCAAAAATATTGTTCACTTTTTGAATCCTTTGTTTGCATCTCAGCACTGCAGGTCTATTCCAGCCTCTTTCAGCCACCTCCTCACTACAGCCGTGTCTGCAATATCATATCTCTAGATTGGTCCCCTGATTGTGACATGCCTTTACAATAAGAGTCTGATTTATTAAAGTTCTCCAAGACTGAAGAAAATACACTATCATGGGAGAACCTGGGTGATCCAACTAACCTGTATGGGATTTCCTAAAAATAACTTGCTATAAGTTGAGTTGAGTTACACATTTGCTGGATCAAACTTTAAACAAATGTGTCTAAGTCATCCCGGATGAACCCCCAAGTACCCATTAGTGCAACACTAATGGTAAACTGGAGATAAAAAATGCTATAAATGCTAAAATGATATCTTCTCTAGTCTTGGAGGGCTTTAATAAATCAGGCTTGGTGTGTCAACTTAACTTACTGTAAACACTTGATAGGAAAATGGACTTATCCACTTAAAAGGATATATGTTTATATGGGATACATATATAGAATATATGTTTTCGTGTTAAGCACGTGCAAGCTAAACAATATGTTAGTGTAAGACTTTTATGTATTTGTAACCTATTACAGAGATCATAGTACTCCCCTGATGACACCATCTTTGTTCAGGCATCATCCATGGTCACCATCCACCTACTGGACTGAGAAGCTGGCTTAGATCAGGGGTGTAGTGGGGTGTGCACCTTTTTGGTGGTCCGCGGCTCTGGTACGCCAACCCCCCGCAGGGTCAGGAAAAAGACCCTACTGGTGAGGTGTGTCGGCCAGAGCCGCGGGCCATGTCTCCTGTATAGAATTGCAGGCTCGGCGGTGAGCGGGTTGTCTCTCTAAACACAACCTGTCCGGCGGGTTTTGCAATCATGGCATCACTCTGCAATCATGGCGTTTCTTTCCCTTTAAGTGACACATAGGCAGGGGTGAAGTGGGGCGAGCACATTTACATAACAATGATGCGCATGCGCACTCGCCATGGATAGTACCGTGTCCCCTCTCAGAGCCCATTAGCTCAGATAGAACACAAATATCTAAATCCTGCTGCCTGTACACAAACATCTGACATACCTTGTGATTTGCTGCAGTTACAAAGTTGCAGTCTAATCACTGGGGGAGAGGAGAATGAAGAAATGCTCCCCAATGCATGCAGCAGACTAATGACAACATCAGTCTAAGCATAGTTCATGGACTGGAGCCACATCAGAAATGTGTTCATGCAAAAGTCCAGTGTAAAGTTACTTAATGGTTCACTTTTATCTGGCTGCATTCTGATAAATCTAAGACGATGTATTGAGTGGAATACCAGTTGCTGTGCTTTGGAAATAAAGCATTAGTCTGTAGGTAGAATTTTGTTGGAGAAAATCCACATGTTCAGCCGGTGTGTGGAAACACAGCGTCATAACTCAGCCGGAGTGTCTGCAGTTATTTTGTTGGAGCATTTAACTAGGCGAGGCAAAGATTTCATGATGTTGAAATTCTCGGTAAACACTACAGGGATTTATAATGCCATCTAAAATATCTGGGATATTTTGCATGCAGATTGCTAAACTTTTTACGGAGAACGATCAAAGTCTTGAAGGGGAACAAAATAGAGAAAAGAAAAGAAATGCAAAAAATATTTTCAAACTGTGATAATACCATTGAACATTTGTAGTAGTTAGTGCAGCTAGTCCATGAGTTACAATTCAGTGTGTTTGGCAAGGCTCAGATGATGTCATGATGGTGCAGGCAGAAGGAGACATTTCCTTAGTCCCCTCTTTTTTCATAGTGCTGCAAAGCAAGCTATGATATTGTAAAACAATATTTTGATGAGCACACTGCCTTCCAATGTAGACTGCAGTGAGATAGGAGGAAGAGTGGAACTGAAAGAGGTAAAGTGTATAATTCCATTTTCCCAAGCTCAGATTTGGGGAGGGGATGAGAATTATGGGAATTTATGAGGGAGTCATGTGCAGAAGATGTGTCCTATGATCAATATTGGAGCCAATCTACATGTACATTGTGTCCCTTGAGTTTATTTAAAAGAAAAACTAATCATAAAGGGTAAACAAATGTATCTTCTGCATCCCGGATGAGCCCCTAAGTATCCATTAGTGCTACATGTTTGGATGGTAAACTATAAATAAACATTGCTAAAATTATATCTTCTCCAGTCGTGGAGGGCTTTAATAAATCAGGTCCAATGTGTCAGCACAACATACTTTAAACACTTGATAGGAAAGTGGACTTATCGTCAGATATATTTTTTCATGTTAAGTAAATGCAAGCTAAACAATATTTTAGTGTTAGACTTTTATGTATTTCTTACCTATTACAGAGATCTTAGTACTCCCCCTGATGGCACCATCTTTGTTCAAGCATCATCCAGGGTCATTATCTACCTACTGGACTGATTATCCATTAGTTCTACACTTTTGGATGGTAAACTGTAGATATGTACATTGTGTCCCCTAAACGTTCTTAAAAGGTTAAAAGGTTAAAAGGTTCTGGTTTGCCTAAATTTCACAATTAGGGAATATTCATGAGGAGAACTGTAAAAAGCTTAGGCCATCACAAAATGTGTCTACTTCATCCCAGATGAGCCCCCAAGTATCCATTAGTTCCACACATTTGGACAAACTGAAGATAAAAAATGATAAATGGTAAGAAGACTGCAGAACAAAAAAGTCAGCAGTAAAAACAAAGACAATTAAATAGTACTACAGACAACAAATACGTCAGGAGAAAACGCCTGGAGGTGAATTCCTCCTCTGGTTCTCTTCTCACAAAATAATAGATCCATCTTATAGTATAAAATAATATCACTAATGTTGTCTTGCCAAGAAAAAGCACAGAAGATGTTTATGAATTGGTGACATTACAAGCAGTATTTAATCTGCGGGTTTAGACTCACCTTGGCCAGTTCACAAAAACTAACATTGCTCAATGAGCTTTGTAAATAGGCAAAGTTGTTTGAATTATTATTTCTATGGAGACCGATATTGGGAATAACCTGCTAAATACATTGCAGTCAGTTTGGAAAGCAGTGGTTAGGAGTATAAAAGGCATTTCATGGCTTCTGGGTGTTAGAAAAGCCGCTATGCTGGACCTGTTCCTGTGCCAAAAAATGACTTTTATTAGTTGGGGACATTACAATAGATACTAGGCAACACAGATGGATCCTTAAGAGAAATTCTGGGCAAAACCAAATATGACATGTATGATACAGATCGTCATTTATTAACACATAATGCTATTGACTGTTGATCTTGCCAATATAGCAATTCTTTTGGAGAAAAAGCTTAAAGCTGGCAAAAGAAGGCTATTAAATGTATGTATGTATGCATGCTTAACCTCCCCTCCTCCTGCATGGGTTAAATATTCATTTGGTTAGGGGGAAACAAATAGGTAAAAATAATTACTTTATTCCTCACTCCACTATTGGTGCTCTGACGTGGATGGGCCCTCATTGCCTCCCATTTATTGCAGGACTGCTGGTCCTGCATTGTATAGTAGTGGAGGGGCATTCAGAAAATCATGGTATGGCAAGCAATGGTGGTATGAAGAGAACGAAATCTTCTGAGCTTTCCCCTGGCTAAGGAACATTTAAGCGATATAGTGATGGGGAAACCCCTCAGCAATCAAAGAATAAGACTTAAGCCATTAGAATAAATGCTGACTTTTGCAGACTTCCCCAGAATTGTTGTGTGTGGTTTGTCTCAACCCATTTAACTATAAATATGCTGAACAGGTGGAAAAAGTACAGTACATCTCTACTGGCTGGATCCACAGATAAAAAAAATTATTGATGAGACCAATACTGCTGTGGTAATGGATAGGTTTCATCATGTACTGCATTTTTATCTTTGTCCAAAGTTATACCTTACCCCTAACCTCATGCCAAAATCTATTCCCAATCCTAACCCTAGACCAGGGGTGCCCAACACGTGGATCATGATCTACCGGTAGATCGCAAAGGCAACGCGAGTAGATCACGAAGCCCTGTCTTTCAAAAAAAACTCTACCGTGCACAGGAGTTATATCCAAATACTGTTCCACCATGACTGATGGTCATTTGGAAGTCTGTTTGAGGCTGGCTACCAGAAACTACTCTCCGGACCATGCAACTTTGGCTGATTCCATTCAGTTTAAGATCAGAGTAAGGTAATGGCCAGAAATGTACAGAATTGTGTTGTGTCATACATGTTCATGCTGTTATGCAAAGTATACTTATATAAAGTATACCCGGTATATATATAAAAAAAAATTATGTTTAGCATTTTTAATGTTGGTAGATCATTTTGACTTGGTCATTTTAAAAGTTATTCGCAAGCCAAAAAAGTGTGGGCACCCCTGTTCTGGACCTAACTGTACTAACAAAAGATATGCTTTTTTTTCCCTTTTTTGGTGCAAATATTAGCAAATTATTAGTTTTGCTGCAAAATACATTTTGCTTTTCTAGTTATTTTCCACCAAAGATTAGATGTGACCTTTACAAATAGTCACAGGAAGGGCAGCCAGTGGGCAGATGGACAGACGTATTCCAACGTGACAACAGTAAGTGTCAGTACATACAGCTGATATTGAGAATTGTGTTCTTAGGGTGCAGAAAGCGATGTTGTACAGCTGTTTGAAGAACAGTTACTGAATATTACTGTCAGTGCATGGCAAAGTCCTGAACTGGGACATAATTCCAGGAAAGCCCACGAAATTGAACTGAAGCCTTCTGCCACGCAGTCCTGTACGCCTGTTCTACAATTTTTTTTTTGTTAATGAATGAGGGTTGAGATATTTATAATTTCTGCATGTGATCGGCCGCTGTCCTGCCCTCCTCTTCCTTCCTGTGCCTCTGGGCCCTTGCAGACTCTCACAAACTGCAGTTTATTCCCCTCTTGTCACCCTGCATCTGCTACTGGCGTGTGTATACACTTCAGAATTCCTTCATTCTGTATAAGTTCCCGGATCCTGGGACATTCTTACAGGAGGTTTGCCAAGACATTGCCAGGACGGGGGGGAGCACGCTGCGGGGAATGTGTCAGACAGCAACAGGTGAGACTAAACGTCCATAAGGCTATCAACAAGGCCATTTAAGGCAAAGATTAGGCGTTTATTTAAATATTGTTTCTCTTGATAGTGTCATAAAATTCTGGCTGCGCCTCAGATTTAGAAAGCTGTGTAAATGGGCTGAAAGCAGAAAAATTGGCAAAAAGTTTTAAAAATGGATTATATTTTACAACCTGCAGAAATTCCTTCTCAATCTTACTGAGGTTTACAGTGGTGTCAACTTTTGGTAAAATACTTTTTCTAGTCTTTAAAATTTGGCAAAATACATCAACATAATAGATAGGATGTTGAATTCTGAGAAAACGAGCTGGGAAGCAGCACCAAGCAGAACATTTTGCAATTTCTATTTGCTGCAAAAAGTGAAAAGTAATGATAGTGATGTGTGATAAACAAGCCCCGTATAGCCATGGAAAGACAGTCACCAACGACTATCAGATAGGGAGGAAATTGCGATCTTGTCTGTCAGAACAATCGCAATCTTTTACCACTTGATAAGGTGCCCGTAGACGGGAGGCAGTCAGATTCTGTTTGCCTGTCTTTGTGGACATTTTAATGCTGAACATAGACAGCAAATTGGAACAAATTTGCTTTGTTTATTGAAGAGCTTTTCTTTCCACAATCTTTTTCTAGTGCCAACAATCAATAATTTGTTAAAACATTGAAACTAAAAACAAATTTGGCATTCTTTCCATCCTTGGCTGTAACCAATATAGTTGTCTATGTCTTCTTGTTCCAATATTTTTTGGTATGTTAGGATATGGAGTCAATATTGGGATGGCATTGGACCCAATATTGCTATGTTTATAGCTGGTTGTAAGGTGCTTTGTACTAATTAATTGTTATCAGTGTCTCTCAACCAGGGTTCCTCCAGAGGTTGTTAGGGCAATTGAGGGTTGTTGAGCAATGAGCAATTTGTGTCTCTTAGTGTAAGTGACCCCAATGATTTTTTTTTTGCTATGTATAGGGTAACATTCTTCCCAATGGTCAGCAATGTAAGAGGCATTCTTCTCACTAACCACCAAGCTATTATTTTGTGAGCTGTGGATATAGTACTTATAGCAGGGGTTCTTTATGACCTTTTTATGAAAGGCTGCCTAATACAATGGTCTAATGTGCAGTTCAATTTAGCTCAAAATCAGCAAAAAGGGAAGGCCACCCTGTCTCGTTGTCAGACAATAGGGCACTTGGTATTAAGTCCAACTTTAAATCTGCAGCCTATTGGATGGAGCCACCAGGAATAGATGAGGGAGTTTTTGGGGTAAATCTTAAGTTTATTAAACTGCCTACCTAAGCTAGATTTAATATTGCTAAAAGCACAGAGCCATCAGGACCAGTTGACAATGACAAAAAAGAGGAATTAATAAGGTATGGGAATGCATGCAAGGCAGCTCCACTATACAACCAACATTTCCAGACACCTGACCATCACATCCAAATGAGCCTACGGAGCTGGCCAACTTTTGCAGTTCTAGCAGCCTTCACTTTTTTCTGTAAGACTTTATAGTGCGTCTCTAAGAATGTGCACCAATTCAGCCAATAGAGCTTTTGTAAGGCTAGGTGAGGTAAGGTCAGGTTGCATGGAAAAACTTGGCTTACAGTTGGTATTCCCATTCATCCCAAAGGTGTTCTGTAGGGTTCAGGTCAGGCCTTTGTCCAATTCCTACAAAGCAAACAGTCACATTATGTCTTAATGAAGCTGGCTTTGCATACAAGCGTGCAGTCATGTTGAAACAGAAAAAAAACCTTCACTAAACTATTACGGCAAGGTTGGACACATACAATTGTCTAAAATGACTTTGGAAGCTGTAGCATTAACAATGCAGCACTTGTGGCCCATTGCCTAGGGCCGGAGGGTGAGCAGGGGGCGGAATCAAGGCTCCAAATGTACAAATTGTGATAATTTTTTGTAACCCCTAAAGCACTAATTTAATAAGGGACTTTTATCAGAGAAGTGATCTTCTTAATAGGATGTCGTTGCTTCCCCTGGCTCTCCCTTTGCTCTGTGTGGCATGCTGACATAAACTTGAATATATCATAAATTTGTCGTGAGCCTGCAGAACGGTGCAGGGTTATCAAATTAGTCTATTCTTTTGTCAAGCAGTCTTATGGTGACCTTGCTGCTCATAGTCAAGGGTGGACATTCTTCATGGGTGCATTAGAAGTTCACTGGCAGCGCACTAGGTCATGGCTGGCTCCGTATATAGAATATACATGTAAGCGAGACAGACGTTGTTTGCTGCACACTGCACACTGCACACAGAGACCAAACGACTTGTTTAATGTCAACAGCTTCCTGCCATTGTTCGGTGACATTTTTATAGTTTACTATGTAGCGGCTTTTACTGTATAACAATGCTCTGTGCGCTGTCAAAACGAATGAAGAATGGCGTTTTTTTCACTATGGTTTCCGGAGGAGCCTATTGGCTTTGCAGATAACAAACCTCATACCTGCACACTTACTACCAATGGAAATGTTTACAGTAAACTTAAAGTAAAAATGATAATCGCCTGGCTGCTATTCTGAATCTGCAAACCCCAAATCCCCACTTTGGATACACAGAAAATAAGCAATGAGGTCAGTGAGCTGATCTTTGTATGTAGAGTCAATGAGCCTGATTTATTAAAGCTCTCCAAGGCTGGAGAGGATACACCTACATAAGTGAAGTTTGGTGATCCAGCAAACCTGGAATGGATTTCTTTAAAGACATTTGCACTTTTCTAGCAAATTTTTGAATCCTGGACCACATCCTTTCCAGGTTTGCTGGATCACCAAACTTCACTGATGAAAGTGTATCCTCTCCAGCCTAGGAGAGCTTTAATGAATCAGGCCCAATGATAGGTCAGAGACTTTTGTATGAATCAATAGGGGTCAAATAAAAGGACAGGTAAGTTGTTTAAAGTATTGAAGCCAGAGGGTTTGCATAACAGCCAGGTAACTTGGCCAGGCCAATCCAAAGACCTGATTTTTCTATCTCAAGTCTTGTTCCTCTTCCAGCCTGTTACTGGACAGTGAAATGAGAAGCAGGAGACTAATGAGTCTTCTGAACCTTTGCACTGCAGCACAGCTGATTGGTTCCCATTCTGCTTCTTTCTCTCCCAGTCTGTGCTCTGCCATACTAGGACTGCAACAGGCTGATGCCAAGTCAAATTCAGGTATTTACACTGCATTGAAGAAATACATTTAATGATGTAATAATGATTACAAAGCTGCATTAATTTGCCTTTTTTATAGTTTATTTAATTTTTAAGTGCCACTTTAGGGCAGTGTGGGCCAGCCTGTATTTCGGGGCTCACAGGAAATGGGCAGAATTGATAGACATGAGGTGTCTAGATTAAAGAGAAGATGTCTAGCTAGATGTTCATTGTAATGTTTTAGAACATTTTGAAGATTTCCAGGTAACATCCAAAATGCCGCCACAAGGTTTCCTCTAGTTGTTAGGTAATGCAGTTAACTTGGAATGTCAGTCATTAATGTTTGATAGGCATGCATATTGATCCTAGGAAAAAGCTTTAAATATTCCATTAGAAGTGGTAACTTTTATCTTCGCATGAGTGGTTGCAGAATATTAACCCTTCTGGGTGGATCACATGAGCAGGTGCTGTACTGACTCATATGGAGTTTGGGTATAAATGGGTTAAGCGGCAGCCAGTGTAATGTTGAAATGTGAGGGAATTTTTTGACTCCCTCCCTATGCTTCCCAACCCGGCGCAGCTTGAGATTGTCCCCGGGCTGACAATCCCTCTTATTAAGGCTGTGAAAAGTCCTTTATGCAGCGTGGAAAGGGAGACAAACCGCTCATTATTTCCACTGCTACTGAGTCAGCCAGGAGCCCAGATGTGCAGAGGTCTCTTGTTCTGCTTCTTCATGTTTGGAGTTTATTGTGCATGGGAGCTGCGTGCTGGGATCCTGAAGACACAGGTAGGTTGTGTGTGCTAACCTGAACGCTACAGAATACTGAGGAACCACAAGTCTCACAAGTTTTCTTTTATAGCAGTCAGGAGGTAAGTTGCAGAGTGACTTTTGCATAGATTTTCCATAGGTCTCCCACAGAGACCACAGCACTCCCCCTGGTTTCATCTACTTTTTCCTAAAGACTGAGTAACCTTTGTTCAGGTGTCTTCCAGGGTCACCATTTCTGGACTAAGACAATGGTGTCCATGCAGTTCTTGGCTGTGTCAGCCCTGCTGCAACCTTTCACCTTGTGACTTGCTACAAAGTTACAATGTCTGATCACTGGAGAAAAGAAGAAGAAATGTCTATACCCTGCAGCAGAAAAATGGTATCATGTCAGCTTAAAGCCCTAAAATTTAATTCATGGGTGGCTTTTTCAAAATTAAAATGTGGAGCTTGTGACATGTTAAGAATGTATGTATGCAGATTTGCAAAGTTACTAAAATCTTTATGCTAAGGAATTTGTCAATCTTTGGTCTTTTGCTGCAGTTATGACTGCATGGGCTACAGTCTCCCCTATGCCCTTCAATCACTGGTTTAAAAGCAAAGCCATTAAAAGCTTCACAATTTAACTCCAGCTTGAGACTTTCTGGGTTCAGGAACGGTATCTTCAGTCTGGAGTACAGCTTTGAATCCAGGGACTTCCACCCAGAAGCATGAAAGACCCCATTCATTTCTAATTAAATTTCTTAGATTAGCTTTCTACTCTCTATCTATCTATCTATCTATCTATCTATCTATCTATCTATCATATTATTCAAGACCTAAAAATGTATGCACCTGTCCTTTTTCTGCAGGGATGGTTTTACAACAAAATGGGGTTATGAGTAAATTAATTGTGGGACCAAATGTGGAATATTCCAGCTGCACCCCTGGGTAGGGATCCAAAGTGCCCCACCCAAAAAACTGTCTATCTATCTATCTTTCTATCTATCTATCTATCTATCTATCTATCTATCCATCTATTATCTATCTATCTATCCAGCTATCTATCTATCCATCTATTATCTATCTATCTATCTATCTATCTATGTATCTATCTATCTATCTATCCATCTATTATCTATCTATCTATCTATCTATCTATCTATCTAATTTTGTTCATCTATGAATCTTTCCATCTATGTTTTTACATTCTAATATCCAGACCAATAGCACTATGTATGTATGCGTCCATCTTTCTGTTTCTGTATGTCTATTATTCTAGATGTGTCATTCTATCTGTCCTACTTTTCTCTCTAATTTTCCCTCACCATCTATGTATACATCTTTCTATGTTCCTCACATTCTTTCCATTGATCTGCACTCTAATTATACACATTAGGGAGCTAGTGACTGGTGCATGATGATTGCCCCCTGCCCACATTGTACTGTCTCACCCAATCCCATGTGAGGTGGCAGTGCCTGACCTTAGTGCAGAAAATAATATTATTATTATTATTATTAATATTAATAATAAACAGGATTTATTTAGCAATATTACATTTTGCGCAGCCTTGTGCTTGAAATAGGGGTTTGCAAGACAGACAGATACAGACAGTGCTCCTAAGAGTTTACAATCTAGGAGGAGTATAATCTCCTGTGTGGGCTTTTATTTGTACAGCACACTTACTTTACAATGCACCCTTTCATAGCACTATGTTATAAAGGCTCTTTTTTGCCATCTCTGCTGATGCTACTTTGGGTTGCCAGGAACCTCTTCACCATTGGTGGCCAATGCACTGAAAAGCTTTATTGCCCTTAGGGATTGTACCCTGCATGGTGCATGTGCCATAAAGTGTAAACAGAAAATAAAACATGGTGGTGGAATACCTTTTTGGCAGAAGAGACTTTGTACCTTCTAGCAATTATTTTTTCAAGTTCAGTTCTGCTTTAACTTTGGTAGAAATATGTTTACTTCCCCAGCAGTCAGACTATTTCTAATTACCTGATCACATTCTACAAATCAAAGCAAATGTTTTTATGTGTGCTGAGCTAATTAAATGAAGCGTGAAGCATGCAAGAACCACTAACTGTTATTTGCATGTCAACTGGCCATATAATCCAAAATGAATGGGAAAAAAACAAGCTAGTGTAAGTGATATGTTAGATATTGGTTTTTCACTATTTGTTTAAAGCTGAACTCCATGCTGAAAAAATTCAGTTTAAATAAATTATTCAATAACTGCAGAGCATATAAATCCAAATTATGTAAACAAAATGCCCTTGCACACCCAGATATCGCCTAGTAAATGTAGCAGTGATATCATCACTGTGTTGTACAAAGCCTGTGCAGAGTAGAGCTGCGGGAGGGATACAGCAATCCTACTCACCACAGGATGCCTGCAAAAAAATAAACAGGAGGGCGGATACAGGACCAGTCACCCTGCACAAGGAGAGAGCAGCAGTGACCGGTCTGTATTAGAGGAAGCTCCTACACAGAGGCAAATGTCACACTAGATGACAGCACATTGGAAGAAATGCACAAGGCACGCCAAGATTCAAAGAGCAACCCACATAGCTCTTATAATTGGATAATACTAGAGGTCAGTTTAATGAAATGTGTGTGTGTGTGTATATATATATATATATATATATAATTATATTTTTTTTAAATATTATTATTAACATTATTATTATTTTTATTAATAAACAAGATTTATATTGCGCCAACATATTACACAGCACTGTACATTAAATATATATATATATATATATATATATATATATACACGAACAGGTGCCAGGTACTGGACTGCATATCAGGCACTTCACACAGCATAAGAGCCCCAGCTTAAATTTAAAGTGTCACTCAAGCCAAATAATTTCTTTTTAGTATTGAATAGTATTAACACCCCAGTAGCATTTTTTTGCTATCTGTGCTGTTGTTTTGCTGATTTCACCTCACTTCATGTCTCTGTGATGCTTGAATCTTGTTTCTCATGGAATAAGAATTGCTGCTAAGGCTTCAGTGGGGACACTTTTTTCCATACAGTTGTGGCTTCCACAGGTATCAGGCACTGGAAGTCAGAGTAAACCTTCCCAGGAAGGATACAGGCAGCATTCAAAATCTTGCAGTGCCATCAAAAATATTTTCCCGGCAAGGTCCAACCAAAGGCAGGTAGGCACAGCAGACTTATGCTGACAGGCCCCTCTCCCGGCAATAGAAGGGCATAGCTGTCATTGTAACAGCCAGGTCCAGGTTTCTGACAACGGGTCCAAAGTGGAGTCAGGTTAAGGTATGGCTGGTTCTTGAAGAATCAGCATTGGCATATTGGCAATTGGCAGCAGTGAGCATTAGTGGTACCACTCACTGCCGCCCCCATTCCTTCTCTATAGCGTTGCCATTGGAAGCAGCTACATGAAACATTTCCACAAAGGTTGCAATGAATGCACTGTAACCTCACCATCATTGTGATCATAGCTTAAACAAATCCTGCAAACAAACCAGGATCAGCCAAGACCTTACTTGTAAATACTGTACATGATATTTGTATGGTGTATATATTTATCTTTGTGAGAACATTACTGACCACAAGTCACATGTGTAGGGTCAAGATGTTGGCGGTGAATGTGTGGTGAATCAGGCGGTCTGAAAAAGAAGCATGTTCCCGAACTCACCCTATATGCTTAACACGGTGTTGCAGGTGTTCATCTGTTTTTTTCATTTTTAAGTTTTTGGTCTTGCTTTATTTTTAGCCTGTGGCGGTCGTGTCACTGGTGACAAACTTGTGACTGTTCTATCAGTCATTGTTCAGGCGCTTTTGTCGCTCTGCTGATAACCTACCACAGATTTGAGTCTTTCTGCTTGCTTTTTTCACAGTCTAAAAATGTTTTTTTTCCCCTCAACGGATATTTTTAAAAATGGCATCTCCAGAAAATGCTGCCTGGTGTTTCGGTAATTGGGAAGGTTATTGGGTGCCCATGGGATAAGAGAAAGTAAGCAAACAATAGACAAAAGGTTTGTTATACAGCACTAGCCTTGTTTGTCTAAAAAAAGTTCCAGGATACTCAAGGCCAGGTTCATGGGACGAGGGGTGGGAAAGAATGGGCTGCGGGTCCACAGGAAACTCTGCTGCATGAAAAACCATTTGTGTGAAACGCTTAAAGTGTCTGTAGTACCCAGACACCTGCCTGACAAAGCAAGATGTATATGAAGCAAAACAATAGTGTGCTGGTAAACCCTATATTGAAAATGTAAAGATAAATGTGTGTTTGACACCTTGATAAGTGAATCCAGAGACAAATGCATCTAAAGGTACATGAAATTCTTGGCTCCCATGTTCAGTGATGTAACCCCCCCTCCCCATTTGCTCCCTTATTGCTCAATAAGCTTTCATGTTGCACATGTATTTAAACCCAACAAGAATAATGTCCCCTATTGCAGTACTTGGATGAGGTGGCTACTATTGTTTTCCTTTCTTGACTTTTTGTCCCCCTGTATATAACCCTGTGATCTTGCAAGTAACACATGTCCTCTTCTAGGGTGACAACATTCACTCATTACTTATTTATTACAAAGGTAAAACTACACCCACCCCTCCAATGTTTTCTTGTTATGCTTGAGATATGTTTTTACCATTCTAATTAATAAAGGGGGCAAAGAAAGTTTGTTGTCTCTTTAAACTGGACTTGTCAGCACTTTTACAATGTCTCTATGAATATATCCGTGACATGTCACAATATGCAGCAACAGCATTATTTTACAAAGAGAAAAGAGAATAAATAATATAGTGGTTCCCCCCTTATCCCTATACAATATGTGCAGGAGACATGATCCACAAAATATAAATCTTGCACTCAACAGATGTTTTGGAAATTTTAAAAGACTATATACTGTATTTTGTTAATGTTGTACAACATCTATCTAATTTTTCAGAATTTTTGAAAAAGCCATTTGTAAGATGTAGTTAGTGACTTTGTCTAGGCTGAGATCATGACATCGGTCTGCTGCAGGCAGACAGAAGCATGTTTTCAGCGTCCTCCCCCTAAGTGATCAGACTGCAATATTGTAACTTTATCATATGTTAGGGGCTTCATTAGGAGCTGATTGGACAAAGGTGGATTCATCCTTCTTTAAGGGGCCATTTTTGGTGGCTTCAAGGGGCCATTTTTTGGTCCAATGGCATTGTGTTTACTTTACCAAATGATATGTAGGTTCAATCATGCAATGATGGTACATTGACAAGCAAATTCTTTTATGACCGAATGTGTCAGCAATGTGCACAGCAATGTGCATGGTAGCAGTGTATGTACGTGCAATTTATTAGCAAGTAAAATTGTTGCATGGTCAGAATATAGACTTGAGTCTACATTAAAAGCATTTTAGTTGTACACAATTGTTTGGGAAGTATCAGTTACCTGTAGGTGGGAAACCAGGGAAAAATGGCTTTGAGGAAATATAAAGTGTGGGCCCCAAATGCACAGCATGTCTGTCAATGCAGGACCTGGAGAAGATGAGGGCCCTGGTCATTGCCCAGTTTGCCCAACCTTAAAACCAGCCCTGTAGCATGTAACAATGCCTGCGCATTAACAGATTGTGAGCATGCCTAGAAATGTTTTAAAAAGTTGACATACAGGTGCCTGGTATGCAGATAACATATCATATATTAGTGGCTTCATTAGGAGTTGATTGGTGTCATTTAGGAAGAAGTGAACAGACACCGAGATTCAGTACTGTGATTCATGAAATAAATACCAAGAAGTATTCATCACAAAATACAGATGATTTGTGCAGCGGGTAATAAGAGATTTATATCTGTTATTCATGGAGGGCTCTATTTACTCCCCCTATTGCATGGTTCCTATGCTGAGGATGTTGTGAACTGTACTGTGCATTACTGGCAGTTATTGTCACATTTTCACGTTTTCACTTTTTGAACATTTCACTTCATACACAAAATGCTTTGGAATTGCACACTGTCTTCATCTTAGATTATAACAAGCAATGATTATGGCATAATGCACATTAAAGAATAGTTGAACAGTATATGCCCAATTCTGATCATTAAAGTGGCCCTGTCCCGTCACTTTTTTTTATAAGTAGAAGAGAGTGACAATGAGAGATTCATTCTGACTCATCATGACCTGTTAGTGTAGCCTAACTGTGGCTTGAGGTCTTCTGCCCATTCAGAGGGATCTGTGCAGTGGCAGAGCTTTGTATATCTCAGGGTTGGAAGAACAGAAACTTTTTTTGCAAGTACAGCAGCTCATATTTGTATTCCATTTACTATATGTTATTAGCTAACAGTCAAAACAAATGATTCATGAATGTATGATTATGTTTGCCCACCCTGCTGAGAAATGTCTCTAACTCTATGAGTGCCATGGAGGTCACCACATAGTTCAATGGAAAAACAAGGTTTTCACCACATGCGGAATCATAGGCCATTCAAACTCTCCATGCATGGTGAGGTGTCTCACCCCCTGGCCTGTCCACCCCCGGCTGTAATTTCATCACCCCCCTCCTCAATTGCGATTCATCAACCACCAAGTTCCTTCCCAATACGGGCTTATTTGACGTTTGTATATTTTTAGAGGAAAAACAGGAACCCCTGCTACTTGCTGAGATATCTTTAGTTGATGATTTGTTTTTCAGCAGAAAGAAAAACTTCCCCAACCTCCGCCTTTGATCAAATATTTCTCCTTCCTGGTAGAAGGCTGGAGACGTACATTGGGCTTCCTGGAGCGATTCTGTGTTTGTGAGTGTCGGCTATAATTAGGGATTGTGTTCTGCATGGAGCAGAAACATTGTAGGTGATGTTCTGGGAACCCAGAAGAATGGAACACCCGGCTTTGGGAAACTTGTATCTTCATTTCACTGCTAGAATATTTGCTTATAGACTTTTGATATATTATTATTCCTGGAGTGCCTGCACTGAAGGTTCAAGAAATGCTCCCAGCAGGATAGAACTCTGCACTGTGTTTTGTCGGAGGGGCCATTTTTGGTTTAAATGGAATTGAGCTTACTTTACCAATTGATTTGTAGGTACAATCATCAGACTACAACATATGTAAGTTTATCATATGTTAGTGGCTTCATTAGGAGCTGATCGGATGAAGGTGGCTTCTTCCATGGGATATTTTTGGCGGCTTCAACGGGCCATTTTTGGATCAAATGGAATTGTGCCTACTTTACCAAATGATATGCAGGTACAATCATGCATTGATGGCACATTGACAAGCAAATTTTAATATGACCGAATTTGCTATGTGTCAGCATTGTGCACAACTGCATGCGCACAGCAACAGTGTATGTACTTGCAATTTACTAGCAAGTAAAGTTGTTGCATGTTCAGAATGCAAATGTTTTCTTGGATCTACATTGGAAGCTTTTTTAGATGTACCGATCACATAGGAATAAAACTTCAGAAGGTAAAGGTGAACAAATGTTTAAAGAGCATCAGTTACCTGTATGTAGGAAACCAGCGACACAAATTGAGCCCTGAGCAAAAATAAAGTGTGGGCCCCAAATGCACAGCCTGTCTGTCAATGGGGGACCTGGAGAAGATGAGTGCCTGGGTCATTGCCCAGTTTGCCCAACCCTAAAACCAGCCCTGTAGGAAATATGCGCATGAGCATGCACAGATTATTGTATGCATGCGTGAAACATTTCCTAAAAAGTCAGCATACTGGGTCTTGGAATACAGATATCAAAGACAAATCCTCATATTTTGCAGTCTTTTTTATCTAACAGTAACAGTATACTGTTTAGGACTTTAATGCTTTAATTTTTTCTTTTATTTTGAGTATTTTTCTGCTTAGCTAGTCAGATTTTGTTAAAGCATTTTGTAATGAACTTTATAGGAGACCTAAAGCCCTATTAAAGATGTTTTACGGATTACAAATAATAACCTGGTAAAAACCTTCTCAATAAGTAAAGATATGGGCTTTATGGGCTAAGCTAAAAGCATGCTCAGAACACTATACATACATTCTACAGATAATGGTGAACAAGTTGGAAAGTTTCTTTTATTGGAGAAAGGACACAGCGTGTTTTTTCTGAAATAAAGTGCCTGTCTGGCTTTCATTTTTAATCTTAGTTAACTTTCACTTTAAGTGAATGTTCAGCACACATGACAAATCAGGACTGTACCCTACTTATTAAACAAGAGTTTGCAGTCATCCTGTGACCAATCACATGCATTTGGGCCTGCAATACAGCAATGTTGGTTTTATCCCTACTCTTGTTTGTTTGCTTTAGTAAATCACTCTTGCTGTGTCTAATTCAGGCTTTAAACTTTATAAAGCAACCCCAGACAGCAAAAACAAAGCAAGCAAAGATGGAAGATAACTATTTATGCAGCTGATTGAAGACACATAGGGCCTGAATGATGAAAGCTCTTCAAAGCTGGAGAGAATACACTTTCAGAAGTGAAGCTGGGTGATCCAAAAAACATTGAATGGATTTTTAAAAATCATTTTCTAGCAAACGTTTTGAATTCTGGACAAGATCTATTTCAGGTTTGCTGTATCACCCAGCTTCACTTCTGTAAGTGTATTCTCTCCAGCCTTGGAGAGCTTTTATAAATCAGGGCTTCCGTCCTTAAATTAAAATAGGAAGCATAAACATTTAGCAAAATAGAGACATTGTATTCTTCTGACCCGGTGGCCTTTGTAATATCTTACCTGTCTTGAAGTCTGTCCAAAGACTCTTCACATCCACACACTCCCTGGTGTGTCAGATGCCCCCTACATTATACAAAGTGGGTTAAGGCAGATGGTTAGCACATGCAAGAGGAACCAGGTACGAAGTGTCTCCAAGGGTGTTTTTGTTTCCAATTTTGTATTTCAAGAATTTAAAGAATTTCTTTGAATTCTAAAAATTTGCTTTGCCAGGTGATTTCCTAAGATTTTATGGTGTCATCCATATACATGTAGCATGCTTTGTGCAGGACAAATACCAAACTAGACCCCGAAATGAGGCACTAATTACCCTGATTGAATGAATGTGCCAACTATTGTGGAACATCTACAGGACATCTGGCCAATACAAAGTTCGAAGATGGACACTGTGGGTCATCCTTCCTAATACTTAACCCAAGTTTTGTTCTATAAGCCAACTGACCAACATCAGTGTAATTATCTTACTACCTTTGGCTCATGACGGTGAAGATTTTCCATCAGCTTCTGCCGCCTGGGAGAGGATTGGATACATTTCCGGAAAAGCAATAAATCTCAATGCAGACACAGCGTCCTCCGCTATACGGACTGGAAAAGAAATCTTTTCATTCTTCCATCACTTGTTCCATCTTCTACAACAGCCAGACGGTATTTCCATCTCTCCATCCTTTACTTATAGCCATGGAAAAATGTTTCATTTCTCCTGAGCTTGTAACTGCTGACTGCTTTAAAAATCCCAGCCAGCTCCCTTCTCCTTCTAACCATGTTCCAACTACCAAACATTCTGCTTAATAGCGATAAAATACTAATAGTTTGAGTTCAACTGAAAAGAAAATGCAAAAAGAGATGAAAAAAGCCATGCCAAACTAAGCTAATTCTCATCTAAAAAGTAGATAGGAACCCTGAGTGATGGAGGAACAAAGATAACTCAATCCTTTTAAAGAATAATTTAGATAAAGGCATGGGCAGTGGAAATATTGTGATGTCTGCAAGAGATAGTAAATACCTGACAGTGATAAATGGGCACCACACATGATAAAATCTAACCTAATATTACAATCTAATGACAGGTTCAGTTTAATAGTCACCATAATGTTTTTACCAAAGAATCCTGTTAGCATCTGCCACCATATTATAAAAAAAAAAAAAAAAAAAAAAAAAAAAAAAAAGCATTTCAACAAACAAAATGTTGTGCTAAGTGTTTAATGATCTGAATTTGGAAAGGGTTAACAGTGACGGACCCTTACTTCCTTTTTTTGCTACGTGTGCGGTGAGTTTAATCTCAAACGGATATTGAGGCTACAGGCTGAACTTTCCTAAGTCTTGACCAGTAAAGAGAACATTAGAAAATACCAAAAGTCAGGGCAGATCAAAAACAAGAACAACTGAAGGAGCGGTTTATAAATGCTGTTGGATCATCCATATGTATGGTGCCACCACTGCTCGCCACTCACTAGCAGTCTCCTGTAAACTTTATTATTACCAGAGAACATCTGCACATCATGAAGGGTGGGAGCAAAAAAAAAATGGAAAAATTATCTACAATAAACAAGGGGATGAATTTTCCATTCTCTTCCTTGAACAAATACAATATGGAAGCTCAGTGACTGGAATGAACAGGTGACAATGATCAGGTGACCCAAAATGATTTTATTTATAGGTATTCTGACCGTCAATGAAGGAAATGTCAGGGTTTTTTTTAACTTTATAACATTTTTTATTAATATTTAACATTATTATAATGAATAATGGCTTTGTTTTGTGCCTGTGCAGATCTGTGGAGCAGAGTTCAGCTGAATTATACGCACGTGTGAGATCCATCATCACCCTCGGCCTGATAAATGCCTTCTCTATGGACCTTTCAGGTAATCCCACAAAACATGTTATTCATGTATTACATCTGCCTTCTGAGCTCCCTTTCATGAGTTCCAGGGTCTAGACACCTGCAGTGCCCATTATGAGAGGCTCCCACTATCCTTGCACTGAATTCCTGTATCTAGACACCTACCATATCCATTATGAGAGGCTCCCAACATCCTTGCACTGAATTCCCGGGTCTAGACACCCACCATATCCATTATGAAAGGGCTCTCACCATCCTTGCGCTGAATTCCCGGGTCTGTACACCTGCCATGCCCAATATGAGAGGCTCCCAATATCCATGCACTGAAATCTTGGGTCTGTACACTTGCTGTGCATGTTATTAGGGTTCCCACTATCCCTGCACTGGGTACAACTACACTGCATTACCACACTTTAAAACTTTTTAAGTGGTGCCCCGAAGTTAACACATATTTGTTGCTATGGTGCATTGTGTGCTGTGAAAATGTTGGAGGTAAGTAGGCAGCCTATTCAAAATAAATGCTCTGCATCATTGCCATAAATGTTCTCCTTTTTGATGCTGTAATGGTTACAAACAACCCTAACTGATATAAATATTCTTCTTTTCAGCAACTGAGGCAGACATGGTTCATCAGAAGGTGCAAGCCATCCTCCGGGGCCTTGATGGGCAGCACGCGACGCTGCATTCTGACCCAGGTACGATTGGGGGGACCGAAAGGAGAGGGAGCATTCGGGTGTCTTCACCAAAAGTCATTTTTAACATGTTGTTGTTTTCATGGTCAACTTCAAATATCTACTGAGTTTTCTGCATGCAGCCCCATACCGCAAGACAATGCAGAGTTGTGGTATTTAAAAAAAAAATCAGATTTTTTTTTGCTTTTTTGGGCACGTTAGGGTGCATTTGCAGTGCATTAATTTGGCTGCCCTAATATAATGCACATTTGCAAACATCTAATAGTCTAATCAGGCCCTAAACAGTTTTTGACCTGCACTATTCAGATCTTTATGTTGCTCCAATGACCACTGGGTTGATGCACTTGCAGCTAGGACATGACAACACAAACCTAGAAGTAGCTCAGAAGAGTCTTTCATCAGGATGTTGCCAAATCTAGATGCCCAGTTGCTCAAATAAGCATTTTTAAGAAGCTGACGTGTGTGAAGAGGCTATGAACAGACTCAGGCTGAACATGCAGGGGCGCTCTGCAATAGCAAGTCAGCCTACAGTCCATAATGGAAATGTGAAGCATGGAGTGACAATGCAAAACACACAGAACAAATGTTGTCATATGTGACAGTACATCTATGGGAAGACTAATATTGGCAGGACCACCATATAGTATTACAGGCACTGCATATACTATGGTAAAAGGACAGTAAAGTACAATAACCAGCAAAGCCAATAACACAACAATAGCATACAAAAGCAATCTTTGAACATGGCAATATGATGCACATATAGGGACATCAATTGGGAGGTATTTTTGAATGACCATTGTACACTTTCCTCAGGAATGCTAAGATGGACCCTGCACAAGAGTTTGGATCGGAACCCCTACAGTGGAAATATTATGGTTGGTGTTCTCATTAAGGAGCTGGAGAAGGTAAGATGCTGCCAATGGAATGCCATTTATATACCCATACAGCAGGGGAGGGGAATAATATAAAGGGGGCTTAAAGTACAAGCCCAGCTGATAATGCTAATTGTTATGTTTTAGATGGGGTGAGAAGGGGTTAGAGACTTTGTTTGGTTTCTATTCAGACCAGGAAGTCTCCCCAATAGGGTCACAGACAATAACATAATAAAAGAAAAAAATGAAATGTTAAAGAAGAGGGCAGATTCAAAGGGCAAATGCTCTTCTACAGTCACCCTAACAATGTGGATGGAGGCTGCATTGCCTTAGTGCAATAGGGAGTCATTCAGTAAGTTTATAGTAAGTAAGTAGGGTAATGCACTAGATAGGTGAGTTTCAGCCTGTAAAATCAGTTCACATGGAATGTGTTCTCTCCCAATTCCCAGTGCAGGTAATACTACTGGATGGCTCATGTATTGTACAATGATAGTGAGCTGTACAGCAGGAGGAGACTCCAAGATAGAGGGGTACAGCTGGGGGGGTGGGGGCATTATATTGAGGTACTTTAATAGATTTAATTTGTGTTTTTACTTTTTTATTGTCTGTTTTACCTGTCAGCATGCATTGTCTGGTGAGGGCTCAATCACTGTCATTTAAAATACATTCACCTGCATTTCGTGAATGTTAGATTCACAGCTTTAAAAAATGACTCAGTGTGTACTGTTGCATTTTTATTGTCCTCGAAACATTGAACAAATGAAACTACAATATTACATTTTGTTGAAATTCTTTGGATTTTAACCAATATTGAAATAAAAACTTTCGTTTTTGCTCATCCTTCGTTGACAGATGACTAAACTTCTCTGTATTTGTCACTGAAATATCAGCTTTTCTTTGGTGCTGAGTTTCCTGTTATCATTGTGGCATCTTCTGTAACCACAAGAAACAAACAAGATGCTGTTTGGCATGCAGAGTGGCTGCTGTGTCCATGTTGCATGCCAGGCGGTGCGCTGGGTTTTATTAGGCCTTTTTATAGCCCTTTCTGCAGGCTCAGGGTGATGCCAGGAAGAATCTGGGCAGAGTTTAGATCACAGAGTTTAGATCTCAGCCCAGTTCACTGAAATATAGGTCAGTCTTTTGTCGCTAAGAAGACAGCCGGTGAAAAACAGGAAGAGGGAGAAGCGCCGCCGTCCAAGCGCTCCAAATTCCTGATTGCATTTAACCCCTGACTTACCAGATAAACTTGCAATTTGCATAAAAGACACTTTAAATAATCCTAACATTAGTGTTGGTCATTTGATCCAAATAGGGATGAAGTTCCTGGAATCTGAAGTTAGTTTGATAGATTTTGTTAAAGTTTGGAGCTGCAGTTGGAAAAATCTTAAAGCAAATGCTCATTTTTCACCACTGCTTCCTGTCCTCTTGGTGCACCCTGCCCTTAAATTTAAGTTGGTTGCACATTGGTCAATGGGTGTACAACCAGGTGAATGATCAATATATCCCTGGATTAGCACCCTGCACCTATCAACCAAGCCCATTCTTTGCCCAGTCAATGCCACCACCATGACCACCCATTCCCCCCAAGGCCCTGAGTGCCCAGCAAAAAGGAAATATTCATCTACTTTTAGTTTTCTGAGCAAAAAAAATAAGGGAAGGAGAGAGAAAGAAAGAAAAATCTCAGCTTCTAATACTATAGCATGCATTGAAAAAACCATGATGGCTACATTTTACCTAATCTGCAAAGGGTCTTGAGACTCCTCTTCTCAGAAAAACCACCCAGTGCTCAACCCAGAAATTTTTTTAAGCTGGGTGGAAAGAAATTGTAGGCGGGTGGAATCCCCTGATTTGTGACCAAACTCTTCAGTAACCACCCAAAAACAGCCGGGTGGTTGCTGAAAATTGCCGGGTGGTGCGCCCAGCTAAAACGGGCTGCGGAGAACACTGCCACCCCTTTACCCCATAGTTCTGTTACTGACCCACAAGAAGCAGCAGAAAAAAACAATCACAAAAAAATGTGGAATTTGGTTCTGAACCTTACTGCCAAAACCATTCTGGTGTCACTTGGTCCCTTTGATAGCCATTACAATTTTTCCAGCATTTTGGCCAGAGAGGCAGCAAAGTCACTTGGGACAAGTGTCATGTGACAGGTCACATGACACAAGAGAGGAGGGGCAGTAAATTCAAGGCTGAGTACCACCCTGGAGGAGGCTTATGGGCTCAGCCCTACAGGTACAGATAATTGAATAAAAATGTTATCTCTGTTCAATATACTGAACTTCTTCATCTGTCTGTCTTTCTTTTGTGTTCTCAGGCAAAACTGAGTGACAACTTGCACTATATAATCCCATTATTGCACACGCTGATGTACGCCATCACAAAGGTAGGTCCTGGAAATGTCAGTAAATCACTATACGTTTGCCTAAAGTGGACCTGTTTTAAGAGAAATATAAAATATTAGTTACCTGGTTGTCCTGTATTTCTCCTGCTACAGGAAAGTACAGAAGCCATTATGCTTGGCATACATGCTGCCATTTTCAGTAGTATTTTTGATCATTGAGTTTTTGTTGATTTGATTGTCCAGCTTAAGATTAACATGACAATTTTATCATGTGTATGCAGGAACAGCAGCCTATTAAATATAAACAGAGAGAAATGCCATTCATTTAATAATATATATAGTTGTGGTCTTTGTAGCACAGTGATTCCATTAATAATATTATAATAATTTTCCATAATATTCGATCCAGGTACGCAGAGGAGTTAATGATTATACATATATGTTTATGGTATTCGGCTACATAATGTTTACATACAAATGGTCTTATGTACTAAGCATACGTGTGAAGTTACATTGGAAAGTTGTGGAATATAGTGTGACGTGTAAGAGATAAGAAGGGTATCAGGGATGACCCCACCCAGGAGGATTCCTCAGCACCACTCCAGAAACTGAAAGTAGATGTAAACCTATAGTAATAGGGCCTGATTTATTAAAGCTCTCCAAGGCTGGAGAGGATACATTTTCAGAAGTGAAACTTGAAGATCCAGCAAACCTGGAATGGATCTGGTCCTGGATTCCAAACATTTGCTAGCAAATGACTTTGAATAAATCCATTCCAGGTTTGCTGGATCACCCAGCTTCTCTGATAAAAGTGTATCTTCTCCAGACTTGGAGAGCTTTAATAAAATCAGAGTCATAAAGTCTACAATTGTAGTAAAACAATGTTATTTATTACAAGCGCCTACAGAAGACAAACACCTTGATGTTTTTAGGTGCTGCAGTGTGAAATGCATAAGATATTAGCCTGCTATAGAGGCTTTTACTAATCCTGTGCCATCATGTACAGCAGTATATTTTCCTTTTGATCCTGGCAATCAATGGACACATGTGCATTTGGCCAGTTCTGCTAGTAGCAATGTTTATTAATTGATGTATTTGTAAAAACAAACACTAAAATATCATATGAGGGTTGTCATGTGAGTTTAGGATTGTGAGTCATTTCCAAACTGGGTTGCTGTAAAGACACCAAAACACTTCTTAATGGAGGCAATGTGCAAATCCCCCTCATTTGCACTATTATGGGGGTTTTCTGCAGGCCATTGGAGCAGGATAGGTAAAATTATTTTACAGGACCCCCCTTCTGTAGAATGAAGCCAGAAACGTATCCAAGTTCTGAGCTGTCCAGCTACAATGGATCTGGTATGGCCAGGCATAGAAGCAGTCAGAGGGCTTGCTTTAGAAAAGTAATGACGTTTATTGGGTAAAACAAGAAAAAGTGTTTTGAAGTAATGAAATCCAATATCATGTAAAACATACAACTCCTTCTCCTCTCCCAAACACATGCACATATTCATGCACCCCAGAGGAAAAATAGCAACCAGCATCATTATATTCTACAGGTTCTCTGCTTTCAGAAAACATATCACGTTTTGGGGTTTAGGGTTACGTCTTCAGGTAATGGTTTTGCTGTACGTCGGATCAAATTCATCCAACTTACCAAAAGGTGGCAAAACCTGAAGGCTTTCCAATTCTTAAAGATGTCACCTGTCGAAAATGTGGCAAGTCTAAGAACACACAGCCCAATGTGTCAGCTGTCCTCTATGGAAAACCCAACTGATTTGGTTAGACAATGGAGCCCTCCATTGTGTTTAGTAGCCCCTGAGAATGGAGAAGGATGATTGGTAGGGGGTAGCTTAGGCATCATGGTAATCATGGGGCAGCACGGTGGCTCACGGAGTTTGCAGGTTCTCCCTTGTCTGCGTGGGTTTTCCTCCGGGTACTCTGGTTTCCTCCCACATACCAAAAACATGCAGTAAGGTTTATTGGCTTCTCCTCAAAAATTGACCTTAGACTACATTACTGACATATGACTATGGTAGGGAGATTAGATTGTGAGCTCCTTTGAGGGACAGCTAGTCACATGACCATCGACTTTGTACAGTGCTGCGTAAAATGATGGCGTTATATAAATGCTGTATAATAATAATACTGTATAATAATAAATGAACCCCAGGTATCAAAGTGAATTAATTCCAGAGAGGCATTTTTGGCACCATGTGCTGGAAGTCGCTGAGGTGAAAATGAGAGATAAGTGCATCTTTAAGTGCATTCAGGGTGTTACATATTGATAAATAATACACATCCTTACATCTTTTTCAGGCGGCATACATCTCAGACGAGCTCTACGAACGTGTTTATGTCTTTTGTAAGAAGATTCTGACTCTGCCCAAACCGTACTGCACAATTGGGTTGGACTATGCCCAGAGGATCAAAACGGAAAAGAAAGTGCCAGGTATATCCGGAGAATTTTCCAAGCACTATCTGCATCTGATAGCATAATGAAATCCACATATCTCTCCAAAACAATTATGCTGTTTGTGGGTGTTTATGCACATGTGGAAGAATTCAGCAAAATTAGAAATGGTCCTTGATCTGTCAGAGTTCTTGGTGGTAGCACAAACACAGCAATCTTACCACTGGCTTCTGCAGAGGGGTGACAACAGGCAAGAAATTATTGGTTTGCACCGCTCATCTTTTAATGCATTGAGTGCACATTAAGTGTTCAGTTTACATACAATGCAGTGAGTTTTTTTTTCTTTTTTTAATAGATCTCTTTTCTTCTTTCAGGATTTTCTTATCAGAAGATGGTTGTTTCTGAACAAAATCTGAAAAGAGACGTTTCTCATCAACAAGACAAGTGAGTGACTGCCATCTCTGTAACAATAAATTATATTCAGATGTCACTTTTTGGCAGTTGGAAGGATGATTTCTGATTGGTGGGTGATGATCTTTGCCTTAAAAAAAAACAAATATCCCCATAACACATTCTTGGTGGCAAGGGAAAGGATTTTCTCAGACTGCAACAATGAAACTTTAGTTAAAATAATACAATTTGAATAGATGTATTTGCTGTAAAATCCACCTTTGAACCACAGCATCCTTATGATAGCCAAAAAATCAGCATTTTTTAGAAGTCAAGATCACATAATTCCCTAAGGACAGGGAAATTCTATTCTATTCTAAAACCAGCTGCAGTAACAAAGCATGGCATTCCTTTTTGCAGGGTGCTGCTGTTTCTGGACCCTGGCCTGGTCTCGGAGGCTGTGTGTAACACTCTTTTACGGGAGACTCAAGCGGGTCAGATGTCGCACACCTCCGCATCCTGCATGAGTTATGTCATTGCCAACAGCATCCAGGCCGCCCTGGGAAATGACTGCGACATAGCTCTGCTGCGAAGACTGCTGGAGGTAAGTGGACATGCTGCATTCAGCCTTGGAATTGGATAAAATGATCCTAAATTCACATGTTGAAATATGAAGTGTATGTAAACAGTGACACTGAACTTATTAATTACTTTTAGGCTGCTAAATTTACAAATTAAACCTCAATAATTCTGCCACAAATCCAGTAAGCACCTCTTTTCCTGTGCTGACTGTTATCAATCACTTTGTTCCCAGGTATCTCTGTGTAATACAAACCTATCCTGTTCATGCAGCCATCACAACCTGTCAGCTATTCTAAGCAGATCCCTGGGATCCTCCACGGGTCACATGACCTAGGGCCACCATTAAGTCATGTGACCCACAGGAGCTCTGCACTTTCTATGTTCTTGTGTTGTTTTTTAATGTTTAATTCCTGTTTTATTTCTCTTCTCTCCTTTTTTGACCTTAAAAGAACCAAACCACAGAGGAAGTGGAACTTTGGTTCCAGGAAGTTTTGTCTGCGGTGGAGCGAAGCGAGCAAGAAGGTGGAGGCAATAGGAGAAAGCACAGCGAAAGGCTCAGGGAGATCTATGACAAGATTGTCACCTCATCACAAAAAGGTAAATTTTGGAATTAAATGACTTTCTTTGATAGTATTTTATAGAAGATTTACGCAATGACAGAGATTTAATTAAAGTTGAACTCACATGATTGGCTCCTTCTGCTTACCCCTTTCTCAGTCTGAGCTCTGCAGGTACCAAATGAGGTTGATACCAAGTCACATTCAGCACATGGATTGCATTTTAAAAATATATGTTTGTTTCTCATGTATTAGTATGTATTAATGGTTACATAGCTGCATTAATGTGTGCCTGGAGCTTAAAATAAACATGCCATGAGATATCCCTATTTAATGTACAGCACTGCGTAATATGTTGCCGCTATATAAATCCCATTTATTAATAATATTATTATCATTATTATTAACAATAATAATAAAAAATAATATAAAAATTAATAATAATATAAAAATAAAATTTAAAAAATCACAACTCACTGTCACAGCAACCAAATCATATGTCTGGGGGCCCCTTATGGAATGCTGAACACATACTGCTCCCATAAAGCTCCTTCTAAATTTAAAGGAAAACATGAAAAACATTGCAGCTTCCTATTTCTTAGATTGCTTTAGTTTTTACAATTCAAAAAGTATTTGACGCTGGGTTCACTTTAAATATTCCTCAATGTTCTCCACTCAATAATTGGCTGACACATTCCTTTTCTTTTCTCTTCCAGAAGATCCAGAATCAAAGCTTCAGGGAATACCTCTTCCCAGCCCGAATATCGGAGTCCACCTCTGGACTGACGATGATCAACTATGTAATTTTTATTTTCTACACCAGTTTCCCTACAATCTATAAATCTGTCTGGAAATGTCCAGTGTATGGTTGAAGATGTTCATGCAGCTTTCAGTGCAAATTTACAGACTGAGCTGTTCATAGACTTTATATTCATATTTCTGTGTATGTAAAATTCAAACGTTAATGTTAATGTCAATTCCCAGGTCTGCACACCTGCTGTGCCCTTTATGTGGGACAACCACCATCCCAGTGCTGATTTAATTGGTCTGCACACCCGCTGTGCTCTTTATGATGGGTTTCCATCATCACCTCTTCTTTATTACCAAATATATTGTTTTTAGATTAAAGAGAATGTAATAAAAGGAGAAGAAATACACAGAAAGAATTCCCAAGTTGTCAGTAACGGAAAATTAAGAAACTTAGTGTCTAATAATATGAAAAGTCAGGGACCTACAGAGTCTACCAAGCTTTAAAAAGACATTGTAGACATTTGATGTGCAATGGGAAGGGGTTAGATTGGAAGTTTCATTAGGGTTTGGTTCTATACACTGTAGGATGAAACATTCTAATATTTACATAGGAATATTTTAGCTGCACTATCCCTTACTTTTGTATATCCTTCATCTGCCACAGATCACATGTGAATAATGGTGGTGTTGGGATGTGTGATAGTATTCATTCTATAAATGAATCTTGTCAACGATAACTTTCTCCTACCTTGTACACAGGGAAAGAGCTCATGCTATTCACTCGTGAAACCCAAGCTACAGACACCGAGATTGAGTCGTTCAAGATGCCAGAACTGGCAATGGACTCAGAAGGCAACGAGCAGAACCGCATTTCAGTGTGGTCCAATGACAGTGGGATTGAGAGGGACTTGCCTGGGGCAGAGGAGAAGGAAATGGCAAAACTTCATAGGAAGCCATGTATAAGGAAGAAAGGGCCTGACCTCGACTCCGCTGTCCTGCTTCAAAACCTCACCAAGGCACCCAAAGGAAGCCGAACTGGGACTCTACAAAGGCTATCAGGGCAGAGCACTGAGGTCCCTTCTGGTCCTGACAAGCTGCCCACCGCTAGGGTCATCGTTTTGGGTGATGACAGGGCTCTGGGGAGACTGGCAAAAGCTTACTTTTCTTTCAGGTATTCATAACTCCAAAATGTGGTTTACTGATATTGCCTGCTAAGCATCTCATACTGGAGCCGAACCGGCACCACGTTTACTTACCAGGGCATCATGAGAAACAATAGTGGCAGTCATTTTGGTTCAGTAACTTTTATCCTCCATGTATTTTTTGTGTGACAGGCCAGCACAAGATCCGCACTATTCATATTAGGAAAGAATGCTAAATATGTTAATATTCCATGAATGGGTAAAGTGACAGTGTCTCTTTAAAGAAACTCTGCTGTCAACATCTGTTTTATTATACATTTACTATAATGACTGGTACCACCACTGTACTCTTGCAGATCCAGAAGCACTAAAAGAATCCCTGCAGCATTCTATACATTCTTAGGTGTATAATGCCTGCCTTCCCAAAGTGCTCTGTGGTTCCTTCAAAGATGCAGGGATATTAGTAAAATTGCATTTTGGAAGGGAGGTGATCAACCACAGCAGTAAGGGGCATTCGGCACTCTTGGAAGTGCTGGGTACTGCAATTTTTACCAGTACCTGTGGATATGCAAAAGATCAATGATTTATTTTAATGTTAGCTGTAATGGCATTGGTAAGGTTGGTGCATGATGCTGTCAGTAGGTCTAATTGTGTCTTTGTTGCCATCATGTGGTCATACGTGGTAATGCAGCTTCAGTTGTGCAGCAGGATACAATAATTCTACACTGTTGTTTCCATGCTGAAGCACTCTTGTATTCTTTTATTGCAGAACCTAGATTAGTAAATACAATCTCTGTACTTTTTACCCTCTAGGAAGAGAGAAGCCAGAAGGCCGCACAGAACCCTTAAAGCCAATCTTCAGTTCTTTTACATCCCTGTCCACGGAGAGCAGGCTGAATCCTCATCTGATATAGTAAGTCTGTCTATCTGTTCTTTTATTATTCAAAGTGAAATCCATTTGCTATTGATTTCTACACCTTATACATTGCTGTTTCAATACAACAAATGGAAAATCACTGTTCTATTTGATACTAATTACATTGATGATGATGGTTTGCTTTTTACCAGGAGGAAGCACCATGTGAGATGCATGAACTAAGCAGGTACTTGGGTCAGGTGGACCCATGGTATGACCGGAACATCAACACTCTATGTGGCCGGATCTCCAAACTTGCACTAATGGTAAGTAGACCGAGACTATGGTGCTGAGAAGGCAGAACAATGGACCTGGCATATTCACTCATTCAGTCATACCCAGTGCACAAATTATTATTACTATTATTATTATCAAGCAGGATTTAAATAGCACCAACATATTACACAGCACTGTAGGGGTAAAATACAGGGGTTGCAAATGACAGACGAATACAGACAATGACACAGGAGGAGAGGACTCTGCCCTGAGCTTACAATCTAGGAGGTGGGGGAATTAACACATAATAGGAGGGAAGATACACATAACAGCATACCATACCAGGCAAAGAAATTCCGATTCATTTCCCCAGCACAGGGGACAAAATTAAATCTAATTCACCTGGCTGAGCAAGCAATGTGATCGAATTGCATCCCGCTGATTTATAGACTATTAAATTCTGCAGCATGACAAGGAGACCTACTGAAGAAATTCCCAGTGTAGAGGAGCTTACAATCTGTTCTTGCTGCCATAGTCATACAGGCACTGAACACACAAAAAAAACGGCACCACACAGGTGTGTCCCTGGTAAAAATAGTACTTTAATTATCTCTATCGTACCCCAATCCTTTGTGTATTGATGGGGAGCACCTGTTACTAGCATGCCTTGACTTCTTGCAATATATGTAGAAAACCATAAAGACTGCACTGTTATGGGGCCAGCAGGATTCTCTGACCATAGCACTTAGCTTGATTAGGGGTTCTTTGGTCACCTCTAGGTAAGAATGGAACCCAAAGGTTTAGGATGACATTTCTAGAAAACTGGATCTATCTTCTATATGTGGGAAGTGGACTGGTAACATCAGAATGACCCTGTAGTATAGATCTCCAAGTCTGACCGTAGATTACCTTCAGTATCAAACAATGACAAGCGTGTTATTTACAGCCCGTATGTCCGACAAGAGATGCCTCATCTGATCCTTTCATTCTGGATGTCGCCTCGTACTACCTGCGCTTTGGACTGCAGCCGGTCTACTTTCAAATATACAATGTGAAGGTTAGTACTGCCTACCACCCACACTCTTCATTCAATTACTTACTTCTAGCTTTAAAAAGGTTTTATAAGTCTACTGGGGACATTATAAGCCCCCGGCCAAGGTGATAGTGGAATTGTTTGAAAATTGTTTCAAAGGATCAGGGATGTGTGTCAAGGGGCAATAGCAGTGTTCTCCCCAGCCCTTTTAGCAGGGCGCACCACCAAGCACTTTTCAATACGGGGGCCACTACCCTACTACATCGTAAGCTTAAAAAGACTTCTGGGAAGAATAGTAAATGGCACACAAAAAACAGCAAATGCCAGGCCCATCAAAAAAAATACAAAGCATTACAAATAAATTGTGTATCTAAATATATATTGGTGACAATTCAGGAACAAAACTGGGAGGGGAACAGAGGGTTGTCAACCCATAGCAGAAGGTACCTGAACAAGGACCACTATTGCAGGATCACATTGAACAAGTGTTAAATATTTACCAAGAAAGGAAATGTTTTATTTAGTAATTTCATTGGCATGAAGGTGGGGTGGAGGCATGAACTCTGTACCAGCAGATTAAGTTGCTGTTAAGATCCAATGTTGTTTCAGATCCACTTCAGAGACCTAACTTTGGAACCGGTGGAGGACGTCTTCCTGACTGAGCTGAAGGTGGAGATTCAGGACTGCACCTTTACTAAATGTAAGCAATGTGATATTGAGAAAGAGCAGGGTTCATAATGTGAGCGGCCATGGATGGACACATCTACCTGTCCTCATTTAAAGCACATTGAGCTACCATTTTTTCCATCCTAAATATATGATTGGGCAGGTAAATAACTCCCTTTACTCTGTCATCAACCTAAAAATTGCACAAGCATATCAATTTTAAGTATTAACCTTCCCATAGCCGATTTGTTTTATTAGTTTGCAACTCATTGCAAAAATTTGAAAACTCGATTGCATACCACAGTCCCCTTCCACTTGTCATAGCCCTCCCTTCTCTTCTTGGAAGGTCTAATTGCTGTTTGCTGGCCCAGAACTCCCATTTTACTTTTGTGTATCTCTGGGAATAAAGAGGAATACTATAGAGTGCCCCTTGACTGATACTTCTGAGTCTGCAAAACAGGGACCTTTTACAGTCTTGGCTTTTACAGGTAAATACCATGAATAAAATTCATTAAATCCAGATATATTCTTATGGGAAGATTATAATTGAAATTAAAGCCCTGGTAACCGGGTCTCTTTATTGGAAATTGCTATTCGCCATTAAGAGACAGATCCTAAAAATGTTCCCCTTTAGTAGCAGGTGCAGAGTATACCCCAAGCCCCATAAGCACCCTGCCTAATTATTGCCAGGTCAAAGGCATGCTTTAAGAAGTCAATTTCATCTTTGTTTCACTTTCTAAGAAGGATGACAATCATGAAGACTGAATTTAGCATTCAGTGAACCTAAGTAAGTATAGAGTAAGAGTAGCAGTGGTAACTCTCACATTCCTGTACTGACGGGCTCTTCCCTGAATTATTGGCACATTCAAACGATCATCATTGTCATTTTAATAAAGTTGTCTTAATTTTTTCAGTGAGCACAATGACCAGAAAGAAAACTGTGGCGGATTTTCGTGGTGCTGGAATTCAGGTTCATTATAAAAAGGTAACATCTCATAGCAGAAGGAAACTATAATAACATTGATCAGTTTTGGTGGTTTGTGATGGGATATAACAAATTATAATGTGTAATGTTTTGTGGGAAAGTTTATGAAAGTTTTAGAACCCTGCCATTCTTTTTTTAATGGACTGTGTTACCAGAAGATATATCCTCATTGGATTCCTCCCTTCTTCTTCCATCTCACTAATAATAAACAGTCTATTACAGTCCAGTAATTATTAGTACAATGTACTGATCTAACAAATAATTATTTCATGCAGGGGGCATATCTGTTTGTCTGTTGGCCTTGGTCCCTGCTGGGATAAGTGGAGGGATGCGTCACCATTGTGTATAATGTGATCTTTTCAGTTATTCAGCTCCGATCAAAGCAGAATCTAATTCTGCCTCCAGACAGAAATGTTATATTAATAAAGAACTTTAAAATATTATTGAAGCTTCAAACAAAAAATAATCAAATGCAAAAACAAAAAAAATTCACACTCACTGTTGAGATGGTAAGAATGATTTGGACTCTTCGACATTATTGCCCCATGAGCCACCAGAGCTCAGGAACAACCTCAGCCAAAAATATTCCTAGTCTGATGAAGAGGCAAGTGACACAGGAAGTCTTGAGGCTGAAAACAACAAAAATTATTGATGCTGCTCTGTGGGTAAAAAGTGTGGAAGGGATAGGTAAATCATGAGACTCCCTGAACAAAACTGCAAATATTAAATCTGGTAGAAAGGTCACATGTTCTACAAATCTTCTTCCAGACAAATGAAGCACCAGGCATTTGGTTTATCTAAGAAGTGGCCCCTTACAGTGCTTCTAAAAGCCCAAAGGCAGGAGGCAAATGCTTCCCACCACTCCTCTTCTGCTGCAAATCTTTGTAGTTCTCTCCATTGGCTTCCATTTCACCTGAGAATAAAATTCAAGCTCCTGTGCTTTGCCTTCAAATCTGTCCACAGTTCTTGTCCCAACTTGTCTGACCTAGTAAAAAAATACTCCCCCAGTCGCTCTCTCTGCTCCTCCAATGACCTACTGCTGACTTCCTCACTCATAACCTCATCGCACGCATGGCTCCTAGACTTTTCTGCTGCCCCAACTCTCTGGAATGGTCTTCCTCGTCCTATTCGTCCTCATATTGTGTGATACTTCCCCCACCTCCTAGATTGTAAGCTCTTCGGGGCAGGGTCCTCTCCTCCTGTGTCACTGTCTGTATTCGTCTGTCATTTGCAACCCCTATTTAATGTACAGCGCTGTGTAATATGTTGGAGCTATAAAAATCCTGTTTATTATTATTAATAATAATAATGACTATAGTACATAATGATAGATCTGTGTATTGGTGTCTGTAAAATATAATGTTTTGTTGCAGGCATTAGCCAGTAATCGGGGGAAAGATGCCTCTCTGGTGCTCAGAAGTGCTGCAGCCGTTATCAAAGCCATACCCAATAAAGAGACTGAAGGTGAGATTTCTGGTCAGGACCGCAGGCCAGAACCACATACAGTAACTATGAGCATCAGAACCAGTGGGTTACACTCTAATTCCTCGCCGCAGGCATACAGACACAGCCTTACCTATTGTTTTTACATTCTTCTTACTGTCTCAGTGATGGTGATCTCCTCCATCCTCTTCCTGTCTACATACACACACCCTAGATTCAGCTGCACATCATTGCTCCGGACTATGTTCTCTAATGAGAACAATGGTGGACAACAATGGTGTCTGTGCAATATGTGTCGGTATGGCTGCTATTAGTCTGCACTAGGGAAGCATGTGACTATGTGGGAGCCCAACTGGTTGTCACCCCATGGAAGTGTATTAATAAGGATTTTTATGGGAGGATCACCAGAGGTTATTTGATTTAAGCTGGAGATTTGAAATGATTGAACACATTATTTGAAATGACATGAACATGTAACGCTTATAAGAAGTTTTATAGATTGGGGTCATGCATACTCCATGTGGTGGTTGGGGGAACCCAGAACTCAGCACAGCAAGGTCAGCTAATAATTCTTATTTCTTGCAGACTTGGTGTGTCTGAACATCTGCATTGAGGAGACAACGAAATCCTCCTCTGGACGCTCAAGTCTGGTAAGTAGAGATAGGTGATATAATGAAGTAAACAATATATTCCTGTGTGATTTAGGAGAGATTCTGCCCAGCCCTAATGAGGAGTGATAAACATTTTCCTATAATTTAAAGATACACCTGGGAAAAAGCCTTAAGTATTTCTAACCTATATTTAACTACCAACAATCCATTCTTACAATAATTACATCATTATCACCTATACATCATCTGATATCAGGCTGGCAATGGGAGGGACTTCGCTGGCTGTAGATATATTAGATAAAACTCAATTTAAAAATAATGTCAAGTGTGACAAACAAATTTGTACACAGATCCCCCAAACAATATTTATCTATCCAACACATTATGGGGGTTCAAAACACCCCCTTCATCTGCCCTACAAAACAGAATATAAATATATATATAAGTATGTGTATGAGGCCTGACTCTACTTGCTAAACTTCTATGTGATTTTTGATTATGCAGACCATTTATGAAGCCACAAAATACTTACGGTAATCTTGTTGGTGGTATTTGTGAATCCTAGAAATTCAGTTAAGGACGATTTGTTTTCACCTTACTGCAAGAAAATCTCGGCCAATCTTTCAGAATGTGATGGTCAGTGATGTCATGCAGCCAGTGAAATGATTGCATGGTTCTTCATCTGTTGCAGGGTAACACTGAAGGGTTAAAGGCATCCAGCATACAGATGCGGAGCCTGGAGCTGAGAACTCTGAGCCTTCAGCTGGACAAAGACAGCCGTAGGACTTACACCAATGTCTCCAGGTGAGAGAAAATATGAACATCTCTTATGTCATCTCTATCACATGTGATCTGAATTCAGGTCATTGTCAACTGGGCTCTAATACGGAAATTGACACCAGCACCCCCATACCTGTTAGCTGCAGATTGATACAGATGCAGACAACTGGGTTTGAAATGTCAATTGGGGAATTGGTGGAACTTGCATTTAAAAAAAAAATCTAATTTGAATGTAATAATTAGTTTTAAATTGAAATTATTAAAGTATCCACTAACACCAATACAACAATGTTGGGCGTACTTCCATTTAAAGTTCCCCTGCTGATCTTCCCTTTTATGCCAGAGAGGAATATCTGAGGAACCTCATGGTACCCGACTATAATATCAGGACAAGAAATGTATGTACAGATGGAGGCCAACAGCATAATGTACAATGCAGAATTCGGTGATCACATTTTTATTTACATTGATAAATTAAACTACAGTTTGGGCTTAAAATGTAATTTCTGCTTTCTGTAATTGGCGTATTTTTGCTGTCTGCCTGATATTCATCTGTATGGGTTACCTGTATTCCCTATTGGCCTAAAATTTGTATTTCATAAACCTCTTAATAAAAATAATTTATTTATAAAAATATAATTCTGAAAATGTATATTTCTGCAGTTTAGAGATCACCCCCTGCCAGGAACCTGGGTATAGCCTACAGAAGATGAGGGCATGTCGCGGCCAGGGGGACGGGAAGGAAGATGGTGGTCTGAGCCGCTACATGACAAAATCTCTGCTGCTTCCAATAAATACATTTGCAGGCATTATCCAGTGATGTCAGGAAGATCACCAATATCCAGAAAATGGACTTTATTAATGACCTATTAATAGACCTTGTCAATGACTCCATTTACAGCATCTCTTAATGAACTATTTTGCACATAGTAATGAGCTATTAACTTTAAGCTGATCCTAATCCAATTTATGAGTTTAATGAGCATCTTTAATTGTTATCTCCTTATATCTCTTGAGGATTCCAATGGTAAGCTATGCATTACCTCTACTTCCCCATCATGCATGCTATAAATTAAATTGGAAATACATGGCAAGAGCCCATGATAATGGCGGTGACTGAGGATGTCAGATATCAGAGATCCCTGTACTACAATGCCCTAGAGCAGGGGTTGGCAAACTTTTTGGACTACTAGGCCATTTCAGGAGGTCAAGGAGGCACAATAGGCCAGAAGAAACAAGGTGTCCAAGGAAAGGTTTTTTCCAACTGTGACTGCAAGCGAGCAGCCTCAGTCTTCTGTTCATCCGCGGTGTAGTCTCTGTGCTTGTGCTTGGCATCAAAATGCCCCTTGAGATTCGACCGCTTGAAAGTGCTGTTGGTGTCATTGCACACTAAACAAAGGGCTCTGTTGTCGTGTTGGATGAAGAATAATTTGTCGGTCTATTCAGGGTTGAAGACACGACATTCAAGGTCAACCTTCCGGAGACTGGTAGCTGCGCGTTGCTTCTGCTCTTTAGGCAAAGTAATTGGAGTTACTGTGCGGGAACTGGATGATATCACGGGAACTCGCAACAATTCAATTAGGCTGGATCCAACAATAAATACCTAGGCGGCGTTAGGCCGGACTAGAATACTGGCTAGGCCGTATCTGGCCTATAGACCAGAGCTTGTCTACCTCTGCCCTAGAGATATAAGAAACCTTCAAGTGGTTAAAATCTTCTGAAAGTTGAAATATTTGATCAAGGCTAAGAGTATCTTTAAACTGACAGCATCTCCCATGTTTGAGGAGTGGTGCTAACAGGATCAAATCTGAAGTAAATGTATACACTGGAGCCAAATTCAAGTGTTTGTACATCTGAGGTTTACCGACCGCGGCCTTACCTGGCTGATGTTCAGTCATGACCGCCAAACGCCTCTCTCTTCTGAACAACCCTGAGTATTTGGCAAGAACTAAACTTGTGTTTGTTGTCATATCGCTTCTATTTATTTATTGTAATTGCTGTAAATATAAACTTTGCCATCACTCTGACTGGTTTGTTATTGGTAAAAGTTACAACAATGTAGACTGAGGATTGTTACAATATATAAAAATCCAAGGAGAAAAGTGTCATATATTGCAGCTTATTAAAACTTAGATAGGGGAGCTGCATTAGAATTTACTTTCCAGGCTACAAGCTTTTTAGTGGGTATGGAAAGAATTTTTTTTAACTATTTTAGCATTCTGGTGTCCTTGTCAGTGAAACTGGTTGACCCAGCAAACCTGTAATGGATCTGGTTCAGGATTGAAAACATTTTCTAACAAATAGCAAATGACTTAAGAAATCCATCCCGGGTTTGCTGGATTGCCCAGGTTCATTGATAAAGTAAATCCTTTCCAACCTTAAAGAGCTTTAATAAATCAACACCATTATTGGTAAAGTGGAACTGAATTCAGGAAGTCGTGCCCAACAAACGACTATTCAGCAGTACTGCCTGTGGTCTCTTTGCACCTGATCTTTACCCATTACCAACTTACAGTGCCTTGCTCTGAACTATGTTTCTGTCTGGAAGTGATCATCTTGGTAGAAACAGTTAAGGCGGGAGGAGTGGTAACTGATCATATCTGAGAGTGTCATGTGACTAGGAAAAATGCATGGCAAAGGAAGGTAAAAATGTGTGAACTGTTTTTGAAATTCCTAAAAATTGGAGTTAAAAAAAAGTGAAAGAACTTTCTGAAAAACTTTTGTACTTTACAGAGGAAGAAAAAATCATCAATTAAGTTCATTTTTACAGATTTGACAGGCGATGTCTTGCAATAAAATTTACATGCCTGCCTGATTTGCTGTCTGTGCAGCCGGGTATCTGCCAGGATACCTGGCCTGACCAAACAAAATGGATGAAGATCGGAACCTGGAAATGAAGGAAAAACAGGATGGAAGCACCTGTGATGAGGGGCAGGTGATAGAATTAAAATCTGTGAGATCAGCGAGGTAATGGTATTTTTTGCAGATGAGACATCACCTGTTCCTTTTGCAATAAAAGTTGCATATTTTCGCAAATTTTTAAATATAGTTCTGCTTTAAGGGACTTGCACCAAGGATCATTCACAAAGTGAGCCATCACAGAACTACTTAGCATCTACAGTGTCTAGTGTAGAGAAGAATGGGGGAAAGAGGATTGGGGTGGGGGGATTTGTTGGGGGGAGGGGGGAAGAGATGAAGGGGGTAGAAAGAGAGAGAGAGTGATTTATGGGGGGGCAGTAGAGAGGAAAAAAAGGAGGAGAGTGAAAGGGGTATTAAAAGAGAGGGAGAGTAAGAAGATTGGCAAAAAAAGAGAAGAGAGAGGGAGAGATAAAGATAGTGACTGGGGTAGGGGGGAAGGTTGGGGGATAAAGAGAGTGAAAAGAGGGAGAAATTAAAGATGAGAAGAAAGGGGGAAGGGGAGAGAGAGATGAATAGCAAACAAGAGAGAAGGGGAGATAAAGATAGAGATGAAAATATGGGAGAGATGGGGAAGGGGGGTAGAAATAGAGGGAGGGAGAAGAGAATGGCAAAAGGGGAGAACAGAGAGGGAGAGGCAGTGATAAAGATCAGGGGGGGGGGGGGGCAGCAGGAGGGAGAACAAAAAGGATAGATGAAGGGGGGTAGATAGAGAGAGGGAGAAAGAAAGGACTGGTAAAAAAAAAAGGAGACTAGAGAGATAAAGACAGAGATTGGGAGGGGAAGGTTGGGAGCAGAAGAGAGAGAAAAGGGGGAGAAAATAAGGCAGGGAAAAAAAGAAAGGAAGATATAAGGAAAGAGATTGGGGTGGGGGGTTGTCCGGGGGCCCCACTTGTCAATTTATGCACAGGGGCGCGCTGTAGTCTCCACCACTGGTTGCTGAATACACCAAATGTAATTTAAAAATTTAAATTTGTGATATATTACAATTCTGCCCCATTGTGTCTATCAACAATTAAACAATTACCTTGGTAGGCCATAGACTGAGTCTCACCCATCATGCTGCATTTTGTGCCTCTCACCATCAGCTTGGCGAGTGGCTGAGGTGACGCCACCATCTTTCTAAGCTCATGAGAGACTTTGCAGATGAAGGGCAATTGTTTGTCCCCTAAATGTCCCCAAATTTTCCAGCTCCTTCTGTTCGGACCTCATGCTTCCAGGGCTATCAGTCTTCATTGCTAAATACAGTCCAACAATGGTTGAAACCTTGCCAAAAATACCAACACAAGGATATAAGAAACCAGCTGACACCATACAGAACCGGGCAGTCCATATTGGTGCAGTTTTGGGCTTCTCAGTCGGGTCGCCCTCACCTGGGAGAGAAGCCGGGGGATTATTATTGTTTTGTCTTCGTATCAAAGCAATGTTAACCACCTGAGCGTTACACTGAGGTCTAGATTTCTGTTCCACGACGCTGGAACACGACGCTGGATGAGCACAGCGGGACCAGGTAAGTGATGATTTCAATATAGGGAGAAAAGTTCGGGGTTATCGAAAATAGTAACTTTTTTTAGCCCGTACCAAGGTCGGGCTTATCGGTCAGGTGGTTAATAGCTGCATTTTGTAAACACGAGGTGAGGGGCCACCACATAACCAGGCTTCGTATAGTCACACTAGGCCATCATTTCTGAGGTCTGAGATCACTAGGCCATCATTTCTGAGATCATTTCACTATTACCATAGCAACAAGTGTCATTTTTACCAAAATATTGTCCTGGCCACCCTTTGAAGTCTCTTCCGTCACTATGAAGGAATCATTTTGACTTTCCAAGCTTTTTAGAAGTCTTTTAGAAGTGCGGGGCAGCAAAATATTCTCCTTAGTGGTGCAGTTAGCAATACAGACACAAGATAGCAGCAGAGACAGCCACCTCCCAGACTCCTCCCATCTCTATGGTCCTGCTCGGGATCGCCGTCTCCTAGTAACCGTGGCGTGCAGGTTAAAAATGAGAGAACAGCGACACCTGGCGGCCGCTAGTAGGAGAGGTGTAGTGGCGGCGTCTTGCGAGGCCCAGTGACGTGTCCCCGGGCAGGTGAGACGGTGGGCGGGGCAAGCAGGTGCCACACTGTGTCCGGTCCGGTATGGAGGGGCCCCCGGCGCCCAGGAGCCCCAGAACGGAGGAGGAGAACCTGGTGTGACCCCGGAGGCTGCAGGTCTGTGTGACGTCATCACAATACATCATAACAAAGCTTGTTCCACCTGCTGCTAGGTGGCTGCATGAGACTTACCTGGCATGGTAGATATATAAATATATATATTATTATATATGCACCAATTGTAACCATTGCTGCTGCCTGTGTCCCCATTGCTGAGATTCACCTCTATATGTGTCCAGGTGACACAGGACAGAACATGATGACAGATCCGTTGTCACTGGTCGGAGTGAATCTTCCAATGGGGACACCCATTCCTATCATTCACCTTTTCTCCCTACAACAGGAAGTGAAGGGCAAATCCTCTATCAGAAGGTTGTCACCATAGCAGGTGTCAGGCAGCAATAAAACCCAATCCTTCACAAAAATATAGCTCCATTATATTTTAATATTACGGGCTGGTAAGGTGATCCACGGGGCTCTGAGATATAACATGCATGCACACACTTATGTTTTATTACACACCGGTATGAATATTATAATATTCTACAAGATTTATATAGCGCCAACATATTTTGCAGCGCTGTACAATAAATAGGGGCTGCAAATGATAGACGAATACAGACAGTGACACAGGAGAGGACCCTGCCCCGAAGAGCTTACAATCTAGAAGGTGGGGGTCTAGGAAGTGTATGATATCATTCACATTCTGCCCTCCTGGACCCCATACCCCATTCACCCCCAACATGTATATACATTTTTCAGTCCTGTCCATCCTTTCCCTTCTTTCCTCCAGGCTGTGCATATAGCCCCTGCTATGTTTTACCCTTCCCCTTTTTAATGCCCCTTCCAGGCTCATCTGGCCTCAATATATCAGTGTGGTCACCCGGACTCCCTATTCTCCTGACTACATTACAGAACAAGTTTGGTGACAGCCCAGAACCTGCCCGACCGGTCCCAGCTGCAGTTTAGGGATGTTTACTATTTTCTAGGGCGACCTGTAAAGAGTACCTGTCACCGCCGTGTTCCGTTTTTTGCATTTATTATGTGATTGTGAAGATTTTGCAGCAGCTCTGTGAATCTTAGAGCAGAATCTTAAAGAGGGATAGACTGGATGAAAATGTGCATTGCTCTATAGGGGCTTGTTCACATGCAGGGTATGCGGCTGCCATGCATTAAGCCATAATGCATGGCTGCTTCCTGCACTGCATGGTGATGGTGACCCCATTTATTACATTGGACAGAAATGCATGCAGCATTGTATTATAAAATGGAACCCATACTGAGGCATCAAACATTGCTGTCCATGCATATAGCAGGCATTGCATTAAAACGCACAGCAATGCATACTGAATGAATGAGCCACAATTAGACTTCAGCAAGACTCAAATGGCAAAAGAAACCTAACAGGGATTCCGTTTAAACCTAGACCTTGTCCATCAAAATGCCTTTCATGAAGATTTATTATCACCCAAAATCCGTATTTAAAAAAAACTGCTGTCTGTGTCCCCATTGGAGAAATTTGCCTTTTTTTGGTGATGTTGTCACTGAACAGAACAAAATAGGAAATAGGAAATCTACAATTTTCTAGTTGTCACTAGAACAGGAAGTGAAATCTGAAATTGGGGGCATGTATATCTGTGACTGTTGTCCAAGAGGGAACTTGACTTCCCCTTGGAGAGATTTCCCTTCATACCCTGTTGCAGTGATCTCCCCAGCCTCTTTTACCACTCGGCACCTTTCAGTAACCACTCAGCTGTTTTTGGGTGGTTACTTAAGAGTTGTATCACTATACGGGGGCTGTCACCCGCCTACAATTTTAAAAAAAATTTCTGTGTTTAACACTGCTGTTATGTTTCAGAGACAGGAAGTGAAGGGAACTCTCCTTAGCAGGATACAAACAACAAAAAAAACCTAACGAATAGAGGGAAATCTTCCTAAAGGGACATCTGCTCCTGGTGACAACCACATGACATTCAGTAGGAAAAAAATATCAATATTATAAATTCTTATTATAAAAGTTTCAGCATTTTTATCCTGCACAATGTTGTATCACGAGGCGAGCTCTCTATCACACCAGGAAGTTGTGTCCTGCAGCTTTGTGCAAACATTCACACCCCTGGAAGAGCTTTCTACAACTTGTACAGAGATTCCTGGTCTTCATGGAGCACGTTGATAAAAAGAACGAGCAGTGTGAAGACGTACAGAGTGCCTGGGGTTATATTCTAATAATGGGGATATGTCTCTAATGTTATCTTTATAGTGTGATTATATTTTAGTAAGATGAGTATCCATTCCCAAATATTGATACTGGAATGTGTGTTTCTTGTTTAAATCTTATCTGTGGATAAAAAAAAAATCTTCACTTCTGCACCACCCAAACACTGATAAGCACTTCTTATAATTTAAACAAATGTAAATAAAACCTCCGAATACTTACCTGATGGTAAATCGTCACATGACAGGCCAAGTTCTTCTCTTCAGGCTATGTACACACAAGACTTTTGTCGTTTAAAATCTTTCACAATCCTTTCCAATGACAAAAGGCTGAAAGATGCATGAACAGGCACCATTCCGTTCTATGGAGAGGGGAGGAGAGGGGGGGGATGAGCGAGCGGCACCCCACTGTGCTCTCTCCCCTTCACTTGCATTGCGGTTGTTCATCATTCGTGGATCCGCCAGGACAGATCCATAAACAAAGTTGGGCGAGCGCTGTACACCCGCCAGATTCTCGTCCGATACTAGCCCTGAAACGATAATCGAACGAGAATCATCTGACGTGTGTACGTAGCCTGATATAAGCTCCTCTTAGACTCATGACTTATATTTGGTGTTTGCAGTAACTGCTTTTTTAAAAGTATCCTGTTTAGAAGAATACCAGTACAAATTTTTTTTAACTAAAATATTATATATTCACTATTAATATTATTATTACACATTATTAATATGGCGCTGACATCACGCAGCGCTGTACAAAGTCCATAGTCATGTCACTATCTGTCCCTCAAAGGGGCTCAAAATCTAATGTCGCTACCATAGTCATTATCCAGGCTAAGGCAAATTTTAGGGGAAGCCAATTACCTGGTAATGTTTTTGTGATGTGGGAGGCAACCCAAGCAAACACGGGGAGAACTTGCAACCTCCATACAGATGGTGTCCTGGCCGAGATTCCAACCTGGGACCTAGCGCTGCAAAGGCCAGATTGCTAACCACTGAGCCACTGTGCCACCCATATTTATATATCAAAAGAAAGAGGGATTGTTGCAGCAGAGATAGAAGTGTACATAAGGAGATACAAAATGTGCCACTGCAGAAGGACCCTAGACCCTTCTTAGCCAACAATGACCATGTTGGGGGTGATTTCTGCCCAGGGGCACACAGCTGGTTGTGTCTCCATACAACTTGGACTTGTGATCCATACAATAGTTCTCCATGCTGCTTTCTTTTGCTTCTTTGAGGTTGTTCCCTTCAACTTTGAAGCCTCCTCAGGTGTGCATGTGTAATACAGTGTTCTTCCTTTTAGCTGGGCGTATTACCCAGCACTTTTAAGTTTTTAGGTGGTTACTGAAAAGTTGGGTCACAATACAGGGGTCACCACCTGCCTACAGCTGTAAGGTTCAAATCTGGGCAGGAAAAGTATATCAGGAAATATACTGATCAGGAAAGTATATGCTAGGAGTCTGTATGTTCACCCTGTCTCTGCGTGGGTTTCCTACGAGTACTCTGGTTTCCTCCTGAATACCAAAAAACATGCAGTTAGGTTATTTGGCTAATAACAAAAATGGACCTTAACTTGTAATAATGACATATGACTATGGTAGGGACTTTGGATTGTAAGCCCTTTGAGGAAAAGCTGGTCACATTACTATGGACTTTGTACAGTGCTGCAAAACATGTTGGCACTATATAATTACCGTATAATAATAATAATATTTCTTATTTATTTCTAGTATGTCTGATTTTCATTTGGTAACCTAAATGTTTTTCTTTTTACTTTTAAAGGTGTCCTGGAAGTAGACACTTCAAGAGGGAGCCATGAGTTCCCCCAAACAATGGGACATCAGCAAAGCCTTGGCCATTGCCAGCTTGTTCAATTTCTTCCACAATGTTGGAAATTTCTGTGTCTTTCCCTTCCTCACTATCTTCTTCAGACATTTAGGACTAAGCCCCCCGCTGGTGGGCATTATCATGGGGGCAAAACACATCGTCTTTGCACTCTGGGCCCCGTTTTGCTCCTTTGTGGCCAAGACAAACAGCAAGAGGAGGATAATCATTATCTCTTCATTGCTCCTGTCGGCTGTGGCTAGCGGAATCCTCACCTTTTTCTCACCACTGCCACAGGACATGGTCCTCAGGTTCTGCAATATTAGTCATTCATGGGCTAACAAACAGACTGTACCGGGTGCCATGGACATGGTGATGTACGCACCTGAGGACAACGGCAGTTTCCTGTTGCCTAAACCTCCCCAGATAACCACCATGGCCTCACTCATCTTCACAAGTCTTAGCAGCACAACTCCCATAGCAAACTCTGCCATGGAAGCTAAGATTACTCCTAATATCTTTAGGAATACAAATAATACAACCCCTGATGACCCACATTTACCCACTTTTGTAAAAACTTCCATGTCTAAAACAGATGATTCAAAAAGATATACCAAAACGAAAAATAGAATCACCACCAATAGGCAATCTACAATCAGCCTTGAACATGGAACCCATGCACCTGATGACGTTGTGAGGAATCCTTTACCTCAGGAACCTCAAAATGACGATATTGGTTCCACCACTTCACACCCAAAAACGATCACTTCAAAAAACGATGTACCAAAGAAAAGGGACCTTAGCAAAAAGTCTTTCCAACCCGAGCACTTCCTAGACATTGAACATAAGATTTTTCTAGTTGTCCTGGGAATTGTACTTATTTGGGAAATTTTTGCTTCACCTCTGGAATGGACAGCAGATGACAGCGTTTATGAATACCTTGACTTTGTAGATGCCACAGACCGGCATGAAAAGATCTGGATCTGGCGTTACTTAGGGGCTTGCCTCGGATCCCTTTCCATTGTTTTTCTCATAGACAACGTGAACTGTTTCGTGATCCCCGGCTTTCCCAGGATCTACCTGCACTTTTACGGCTACTCGGCCCTCATGATGGTCACCCTTCTGCTAGGTCTGTTGTATCCCATACACGTCTCCAAGAAATCCGAACAGGCAACCAAGACCATAAAAGCTCTGGGCCTTATGGGAAGTGACAGCCGTATCATCTTGCTGTCGGTGACTGTTTTTTTGATGGGTGCTGTCAGGTCCACTGCCGACAATTTCCTGTTCTGGAAGATGCAGGATATGGGCAGCTCTGAACTTTACATGGGACTTTCTGTGGTCCTCGCCCTCATTTCTGAAATCGTCCTTTTTTTTTTTAAAGGCAAACTTATGAAGTCATTGACCTTCAAATGGATGGTGGCTCTTGGCCTCCTATGCCAAGCGGTGGAGTTTCTGTATTATTCCTTCCTGTGGGCACCTTGGGCCGTGTTACCCATTCAGCTGTCAAGCGCCTTCAGCAACGGCGTCCTTCTGTGGGCCGTCAGATCTCAAGTGGATGACGTGGCCACCCCGGGAACGGAGAGGTCCATCCAACTAGTTCTGCACTGCTTGTCCCACCACTGCGGAGCCAGCCTGGGTAGCTTTGCCAGCGGTTTTGTCATCAGCAGTTTCAGCCTTGCTATCCTCTTCCAGTCCTGCTGTGTATTATTAATCATTTGGCTTTTGATGTTTTTGGTCATCCAACCTAAGCTTCCTCACATCAAAAAGATCAACTACTCACGACTTCTCGCCCCAAACAATAGTGACATGAGTGACTCCGAGGACGAGCAGGAAAGGGACTGGCTGGTAAAGGCCATGAAAGATGACAGCAAAATCTGGTAGTCTTGAACCCTGGCTATCAATGATGACCAGTACATGGCATATCCAGGTTCCCGGGCTGGAAAAATTGGAAATATATCCAATATATATCTCATGCTTTCCAACCATAGGACTCAGAACTTGTTCCTTCTGTGCTGAAATTCCAGAATTGGAAATGCCAACACAAGAGCCCAGCAATGCTTGACATAGAGAAATTCTCTCTAGATGCAATCAGTGTCCCCAAAAAAAGGGGGAAAAAGTTTATTCCAGAAGGCCGGTACTCTAGGGCCCAGGGCCCATATTGTTAGAGACTTGCTGATGACGGACTCTGAATTTTAGTATAATCTTTATTATCTGCTGTGATGCTCTGACTGCAAATGAATAATATATTCTTTAATTCTGAGAGTTATGTTGTGATTTGTAGTATTAGTTGACAAAAATACTTATAATAATGTTGTCTTACCTGCCCAAGGTTTTATATTTCTGACCACCCAGTCATATGATGTACACAGCTCTGGAGAACAGGAGACCTGATTTTTTTTTCTGCTGCAGTTAAGTAATACTTACAGGTCTTATCCCTTGCCCAACTTGTGATTGGGCAATAAAGGAGAAGCGGCAGACTGATGAGCTTGTCTCTCTGTCACTCTTCTCTCCTATCAGCATGCTGATTGTACTGTAGCACCCCATGGCTACAGCAAAATGAGCTCTACACAGGGTGTACAGGAGACTGCAAGAGTGAAATTCAGATGCTCAACAAAAAAATGTTTAAAGCTAGTTTTTAGCCTTCTGTTTATTGCATCCGCCCTCTGGCTTTTACTTTATTAAATCTGCCCTCCAGCCTCCTGTTCAGTCTTGCACAGCTCTACAGGCTTCTCTCCTGGCCTGAAATTGCTGACTCTGGTTTTTCTGCACACTGTGAGAATCCTGCAATGTGCATTAGAACCTGCAGCAAGTCAGATAGGGCCCTCCCTCCTTATCCTGACTGTTCCTTGCCCCGCCCCTTTCATTTCAGTTCTTTCAGTCATGGAGACCCAGGCTCATATATAGGTGTTACCTAGAACAGGCTGAATGAAAATACATTCCCCCTAGGACGGCCCTCTCCTCTAGACTGATACCCACCCACTAACACATTTTGATGTATTTCTGACCACAGCTAATTACACAAAGTAAATAAAAGGGAGCTGCTCACCTGCCAAAGGATCGGCATTTCAGTCTATCCAGTCCTGGAATTTACACAGATTAGCTGCTCAGCACAACTCTGTGCGTCATGATCTGTCCGGATGATCTTGATACAATACCTGATTTTACCAGTAGATGGCGCTACTTCTGAAATCTGGAAGTTAGGTATATTCCCCTTCAATGTCATTTTTTACATAATGCCAGCTCAAGGGAACCTGTCTCTCGCTATTTCACTTTAGTCAAGCTGTTATTAGAGACAAGAACAGGAGCTGCCATTGTTAAGTCATAATAATACCCATCATGATGATCTTCTGGCTTCACCTCACCATTGACCTGCATAGACTACTACAATGCAGGTCACATAGATGTCAGAGAAGAAACATTTCCCCTGTAGCTTTCTAGCAGTGATCAAATTGCAACAATATAACTTTGTATCCAAACATACAGTGTCAGAGGTTTATAAACAGCAAAGATCTGCATGGGCATTTGGAATTACCACCATTGTGCCCCCTCTGAGGCGGCATATTGGCTAAGTAGACCTAAGTATTGGCCTGAACAAAGATAGCTCAAGAGGAAAGAAATCAAATAGGGGGTGGGTAAGGGCAGTCACGTGATCTCTGAGAGGTAATAAACCACTAATACATTATATTGCATGTTCTGTTTATCATCCAATGACAGGTCCTCTTCAATGGTTTAAGTACATTTAATGGTAATGAGCACATGTGGCTTTTCCTTTAATTTCTCAGCGTGAAAGGTGAACGAGCCGTCTTGGAGACGAGGATTAGATGGGATAATGACCGCGTCATGTGCGTTTACCGACGTTATGGGGAATTTACAGAGCAGCTGCTACCAGCGCCTGCTTAATTATCTGCATTAGCTGTAATTGGCGTTAGCTGCATCGCAAATAAACGCCGGGCAAGGAAGATTAACCCAATGGTGTGAAAAGGAAAAAAAGAGTTTGGTAAGAGGGTTTTTCATGCCACTAATAGATTCACCCATTGATAATGTTGTATTACAGTTCCCACAATATTCTCGTTGGCATGTATATCAGCTACAGGGCTGTGAGCTCTCACAGACCTGTTCTGAAGCTTTATTGACACCGCCGCTTATGTAAAGCCCCTCCCTCTGTTCGTACATCATTTTATTTTTCTGACCCCAGGTTGGTGTGATGATGCCCCCTCGGGGGAGTTCCCAAAACAGTTTAAGATGACATTAAGTTGGTTGAGGTTGGAAAACTGAGGACATCTAGTGGTGGAAATCTATTGAACTCAAACAGTGCCATTGTTTACACACAAATGTCCGCAAAATCAAAAGTCTAAAGCTTAATAAGCAACTCTCACTCTGCAAAGCTTCCTTCTGCTTTTGCAGTCTGTGAGCAGTTCCCTAGAGTGACCACTAGAGTTCGCCCATGCACATTCTCCTCCTCCAACATCTGGTCCTCAGCATCCCTCTGCATCTCAACTGATGAATCTCCAATGGTTTGTAAGCTTCCAAGCAGTGTCAGTGCTGTCTCCCCCCTCCTCTTCCTCCTCCTCCTGCCTCTTATTCACTCTGTTTCTGTGCCATGTAGTTATTCATCTCCCTCCTCCAGCCAATGTCTCGTTCAGGGCAGCTCCGCATACACACCTAGTTTTAGTCGGGGGGGACCTCTCCAAGCAGTGACGATGGAGAAGGAACGCAGGGCGTCGAAGCAGTATGGATCTCTGGAATCCACTGAGTGGAAACCCACAGAGCAAGCTACAGGTAGGTGCCCGCATAGAGGTAAATGGGGAACACCTGTGTGTACCGCGTGGTCATGTATTGCACTTGTTTTCATCCTTTCATATCTGGGTGTCTGTAGCCTATAAAGTACATGGAAGCAGGGTGACTTATTTCGGAGCATTCTACTAGAACTAACATATAAAATTATAAATTCAGATTTATTTTAAAAAGTATGACAACTTTCTGCACATGTGGTGTATTTATCCATCTGTCTCTGCATAGATTTAGTATTACTGACCTGCGTCATGATATACTGACCAATTCCTTCTATTCTGCAGAGCTTCAATATATGGCAATGTTCCCTTCTACCATTTGTGTGTCTATGCTTCTCTGTGGGGTCTCACTAAAGTTCCATCATCCCCACTCCTATGAGGCCATTCCCATCCTGCACCATAGCTGCACACCCGCCATTACTTCCCTGCTCCTTCTATCAGCTCTGATTGATAGATCCTTTGCCTACCTACCTATGGGGGTCATTCTGTCGGGTGCTCACAGAGCGCTTTCTGGTTAGAACTTTAGGAAGCACTCTATATATTTGGAATTGATATTTGCAAAAATAACCTGCTGGCTGCACATCAGGGCACGACCAGTCCAACTGCATCTGTACAATGTATGTTGATGTCACCAATTGTAACCTCCAGCAAGGAGACAACATAGGAATATTGGGAAATAAGGACAGAGAGTTGTCAGACTATAAAAAGTAGGACCTTCATGGCAGGATAGGCAGGTGTTAGTTTAAAGAAAGTTGCTGATTGATACAAATAATAATTTTTGTTGGTCATTATAATACAAAGTATTCAATCAATTAATATCATCCAATTATTATTATTATTAATATTATTATTAATAATAAAAAGGATTTTTATAGCGTCAACATATTGTGCAGCGCTGTACATTAAATAGAGGTTGCAAATGACAACAATGAAGATATAGACCGTGAAACAGGAGGAAGAGAGGATGATAAATATAATGTTGTCTAACCTTAGCAGTACAAGCTGATCACACACATTACAATGCAATTATCAAATATCTATCAGGCGTAACAAGAACAGTGTACTGCAAGAGCCCATCACAACAATCCATGCAATGCATACATTAAGCAATCAGAATGTAATGAATGTGGGAAATGGCTGTCTGTAAAATCCTGGACCTATCCCTGGTGTCTTTTGCAGAAGTTTCTGATTATATACACAAACCTGAGACATGTCTGCAAATTGAAACTAGATTACTGAAATTAAAGAACTAGATTACTGATACTGAAAATTCTATCAGCTCCTGCAGGATGACCAGGATGACCTTTTCTAAAATAAAAATGTTTCTTAAGAAAAAATAGGAAGAATTCTAAAAGTGAGAATAAAAAGATTTATAAATAACCATCCATCATCCATGACTACACAGTGGGCTGACCTCATATGAACCGCTCCAGCCCTTGCCCAATCTATGCCAGGAGATGTCAGGTTGCTGTCCTGTGTATTGTGTGGCTCTGTATTCATTCATAAAAATTCTCAGCTCTGGTCATGTGATCACATGCGGCCCTTTCATGAATGGAATTGTAACACGTCCCCATCTGGGATTTAACCCTGTGCTGCAGTGTCTGTGAATGGAGACGGGGACGCCCCTTTGCAGAATTACACGGCTGGTTGGTGGAATGCATTTTGTCTTTTGTTACAGCAGGGTTTACCAAAATGTGTTATAGAAGAAAAGAACCTGATTGCCAAAAAAAAAACTTACACTGGAGATAACATGATGTTCAGGATAATTTTAATCCAAGGTGAATGTGCTATGAATGTCCTTGACCAGGTTCTTGTTGTTATAAGGTGACAATGCTCTGATGTTGTTTCTTATTTGTCCCCCTATGCTGTCACCCTATCAATAAAAATGATATATGATGCTGCTACCAGTGGCATGCAGATAATACCAATGACAGGAAGATATTACCAACAAATAATATCAATAACATGCAGATATTACTGCAGTGACAACAGCTGGCAGATATGTAAATAATTCCTTGATTGCTTTACAGATGTGTTTTGTTTCCATACCTATTTGTTTTTGTCCTTGAGGGATGTTCCCATAAGCCCCCTGACCTCTGCAGACAATTGGTGACAATTTTATGTTTGGGGGGTCATCCCTAGTGGTCATTGAGAAGAATAAACCTTACACTGATAGTCAAAACGAAGAATGTCCTTTACATTGGTGGCTTATAAAAAGATAGGTGGTCAAGAAGAATGGGTGGGAAGAATGTTTTGTACATTGGTGGTCGGTGGAAAGAATGTACCTTATATTGGAAGACAGTAAGGAGAAGGCTTCTTACATTGGGGGTTAGTAGGTAGAATGCTCCCCTTACAGATGAAATGATAAAATTGAATAAATAGCAGAAGAAGTTTTACTGGTCTCATGCCACTGGCTCAGCAGATTGGTTTTGGTAGGTGACACCATCAGGACAGGGGATATGATAAATATAATGTTGTCTAACCTTAGCAGTACAAGCTGATCACACACATTACAATGCAATTATCAAATATCTATCAGGCGTAACAAGAACAGTGTACTGCAAGAGCCCATCACAACAATCCATGCAATGCATACATTAAGCAATCAGAATGTAATGAATGTGGGAAATGGCTGTCTGTAAAATCCTGGACCTATCCCTGGTGTCTTTTGCAGAAGTTTCTGATTATATACACAAACCTGAGACATGTCTGCAAATTGAAACTAGATTACTGAAATTAAAGAACTAGATTACTGATACTGAAAATTCTATCAGCTCCTGCAGGATGACCAGGATGACCTTTTCTAAAATAAAAATGTTTCTTAAGAAAAAATAGGAAGAATTCTAAAAGTGAGAATAAAAAGATTTATAAATAACCATCCATCATCCATGACTACACAGTGGGCTGACCTCATATGAACCGCTCCAGCCCTTGCCCAATCTATGCCAGGAGATGTCAGGTTGCTGTCCTGTGTATTGTGTGGCTCTGTATTCATTCATAAAAATTCTCAGCTCTGGTCATGTGATCACATGCGGCCCTTTCATGAATGGAATTGTAACACGTCCCCATCTGGGATTTAACCCTGTGCTGCAGTGTCTGTGAATGGAGACGGGGACGCCCCTTTGCAGAATTACACGGCTGGTTGGTGGAATGCATTTTGTCTTTTGTTACAGCAGGGTTTACCAAAATGTGTTATAGAAGAAAAGAACCTGATTGCCAAAAAAAAAACTTACACTGGAGATAACATGATGTTCAGGATAATTTTAATCCAAGGTGAATGTGCTATGAATGTCCTTGACCAGGTTCTTGTTGTTATAAGGTGACAATGCTCTGATGTTGTTTCTTATTTGTCCCCCTATGCTGTCACCCTATCAATAAAAATGATATATGATGCTGCTACCAGTGGCATGCAGATAATACCAATGACAGGAAGATATTACCAACAAATAATATCAATAACATGCAGATATTACTGCAGTGACAACAGCTGGCAGATATGTAAATAATTCCTTGATTGCTTTACAGATGTGTTTTGTTTCCATACCTATTTGTTTTTGTCCTTGAGGGATGTTCCCATAAGCCCCCTGACCTCTGCAGACAATTGGTGACAATTTTATGTTTGGGGGGTCATCCCTAGTGGTCATTGAGAAGAATAAACCTTACACTGATAGTCAAAACGAAGAATGTCCTTTACATTGGTGGCTTATAAAAAGAATTCTTCTTACATAGGTGGTCAAGAAGAATGGGTGGGAAAAATGTTTTGTACATCGGTGGTCGGTGGAAAGAATGTACCTTATATTGGAAGACAGTAAGGAGAAGGCTTCTTACATTGGGGGTTAGTAGGTAGAATGCTCCCCTTACAGATGAAATGATAAAATTGAATAAATAGCAGAAGAAGTTTTACTGGTCTCATGCCACTGGCTCAGCAGATTGGTTTTGGTAGGTGACACCATCAGGACAGGGGATAATTCTACCACTATTCTCTATTTAAGAAACACCCTCAGCAACCATTGGATGAGCCCCTGCCAAAGAAAAAGTTGTACTGAGCAATACAGAGAACTCTTTTGCCTATTGATGGAGCAACTAATGATGAATTGGCAATCCGCAGGCCTACACACTGTGGACACAGATTGGCAAATTGGCATTTTTTATGTCTTTTCTTCTAATTAGAACATTTTCATAGTATTCTATGAAGTATTCTTTCATAGTATTCATTTTCATAGTATGCCTATTGGCATTGGCTAGTGACAGATTTCCCCTCCATATCATTAATCCGACATCTACAGCCGTTCTGCCTCAGTAAGCTTAGAGCTGCAGCTCTACAGATTGGGGAATTGATGAGTCTCAGTGGCGTCAGTCATAACACAAACCGGCCAAATCTTAGAATATGAAAAAAAACCTCTACCTACTCTACCTAATTTACACAACAATGAAATGTGTACAAAAGTGTGTCAATGTTACACAATCCAATGCCTTTATCTACCCTGCTTGAAGATTGCTGTGTGTGTGTCCACTACTAAAGCTTTAGGTAATTGTGAAGTGATGCCATGCACAGTCATAGAAGTGACGCCATGCACAGTCATTATTGTCATTATTATTATTATTATTATTAATAATAATAATAATAATAATAATAAACAGTATATAGTGCCAATATATTATGCAGCTCTGAAATCATATCCGTGATGCCATGTACAGTCATATCAGTGATGCCATGCACAATCGTATAGGTGGTGCCTTGCTCAATCATTTTGGTGATGTCATGCACAGCCATATCTGTGATGCCATGCACAGCCATATAGGTGATGCCATGCACAGCCATATAGGTGATGCCATGCACAATCGTAAAGGTGTTTCTATATACAGCCATATCGGTGATGCCATGCACAATCGTATAGGTGATGCCATGCACAGGTATGTAGGCGATAGTTTGATTTCAGTATAGCAACCCATTAACCAATCTAGATTTTCTTTTCAAGGTGATGATGTCATTTCAATGGCCGACTCCACGACCACCGTGGATGATATCGAAGACGAGCTGTTTAAGATTGAGAGGATCCGAGAGATCCTGGTGAGAAGAGAGTCGGAGCTGAGATACATGTGAGTAATTGTTGGACAAGTTGTAGATGATTTGAATAAAGCTAAAGACACTTTTAACTTCCCCAACTGCAAAGGGTAATCGCTTGTTTTGTCTAGGGGATGATAAAAAATTAACTTTTCACTGGAATGTGAATGGGTCTTCCGTGCAGCCCTCCCACACTTAAGAAAGCCATACAAAAATCAATTGCTTTTCAATTTGATCAACTCAATCGATTACTACTACACTCTGCAATTGATACACCATGATTTTTTTTTTTATGATCATTGCCCTGATTCTTTGTAATTGAATGCAAATCAATCACTCAAATAATCTCTGAATGAGCGTACGTGTGCACGCTTCAAAATCTAATCGAACAGAATTCAATCAAGAAGTCTCCAAAACCATCAGGATCTTGTACAATGGATGGAAATCTTCCGATCTGATCGTATAAGGTATCTTTGATTGTACACTCCATATTAATCACGTTTGATTGATCAAATTTAAGAATTGATTTCTAATTGATTTGGTGAAGCAATTAAATGGAAAATTGACCAACCTACAGATGTAGCTGCAAATAATGTTTCTCTTTATTTC
>NC_092860.1:10287879-10290610 GCF_032062135.1 Pyxicephalus adspersus | reverse complement strand
CCAGGGATCAGATTGCAACATTGTAACTTTGTAGCAATCCTATGGTGAGAAGCTGCAACATGCACAGACAACAGAATTTACATGATTGTGTCACCTCTGTGTGACCCTGGATGATGCCTGAACATACATGGCTCCGTCTTTTAGGAGGGAAAAGCAGATGAAGGCATTGTCAGGGCGATTAATAAATTCCGAAACATGCTGCACATAAAATTTTAAACATATAATGAATCTATGCTACAGAATATTTTGTATTTTATTGGTTGGGGTAATTTTGGTAATGCTCATCACTTTGAGCAGCGGGCGTTTCAGGGTGTCGCCGTATGGTGCGGCAGGGAAGCGGTTAATCGAGCATCCTATTCTGTCTGCAGCACAGGAGCGCAGGTGTGAGTCACCGAGAGATGAGTCACCGCTCGCCCCTGGGGGTTGCCTAGCAACGAGCGGGATGCAGGACAACGAGGACCTGTCCGGCCTCATTAGCCGCGTGCTAACTAGACTTGTCAGGGCGACACGTGATGGGCACTGCTGATACGGTGTAACCCCCCCACCCAACTGCAGTAATAAGTTATCCATTCTAGGTGTTATTGCGAAACAGGCGCAGCCATCGGTCGCATTAATCAGTTTTTGTTTTTTTTTATATTCCCCGCCTTAAAATAATTATTACCTGTGCAGGTGTTATTTTTCCACTTCCTATAACAAGGTGACAACACTGTTATTCTGCAGTTAATCATAGAGCAGTGTTGTCACCTTGTGGACAGGGAATTGTTAGATCCAAGTGAAGTTTTAAATAAAAAATTAGAATCCAACCTAATTAAATTTATCTTCAATTTTTTTTTTTTTCTTTTGGAAAAAAAATATTTAAACCATGTGAACGAAATCTCACCACCCCTGTATCTGTCACATATATAATAAAGGCTTTAAAATAGGATAAAATAACATCTAATTGTGGCGTTTGTTGTGTGCAGGATGGACGATTTTCATCTGTGTGAAGAAATTACGAGGCTGAAGAAGGACCTGCAGAAACTTGTGGCCATTCCAGGTGAGAACCAATAGGTTAGCTAGATTTGGAATCGCGGGACAAATAACCCCGTCCCCGCTGTACGAACAGGCAGATATCGGGCAATCCACGGCCAACCTTTCCCATTTTATATAAAAATAACCAACCGCACAAAATTGATTTACAACTGGAACAAGATGCAACCATAAAATATTATTACTATTTCCTTTGCGGCGAATTATTAATTAATAATAATTCGCCGCAAAGGAAATAAAGAGTATTGATTTATCCTGTCCCCTGCATTGCCAATCTTTGGTTTTTACTAATGCCAAGGAATCTTCAGCAGCATTTCATGGCATTGCCTGGCTTTGGTCCCTTCCACCCATCCCTACTAAATTATGTCAAGGGATTAGTGACGCATTTTTATAGAATTGATTCATAAAACACATTTCTGCATGGATTCAAAACTCTGCAATATGGATAATTCCATCTGAACAGATTCACACCAATGCTTTTTTTATCTTGATGCTTTTATCTTTGGAATTGATGGAAATGCATTAAAACACCCATCAACACGCAATAACATTGCTGCATCTTTCCAATTTGCATTGCAGTGCACTTTAGATTGAACATCAGCACTCATCATAATGCACATCGACGCATGTTAATGCGTGTCGTCATGCAAGTACATTATGCGTTGACATGTATCTTATTGCATCCATCAATAAGCTGATATGTGATGTTCGACCACCCCGCATTCATTGCTAAGCATCAGATCACACAAGCTGTGCAGAGAATCTCGAGTGATGCATTGGCCATATTTAATCATGGCTCATATTGCAGCATATAAGATCTGTCTATAAAGATACGGGTTAAACTTTGAGGGGAATCCTGCACTTTTTTAATCAAAAAAAAGAAATAAATACTGTGCACAGCTTTAAGGCATCCCAAGCATGAATGTAAATGAATATTATATGTTGTCTATGAAGCTAAAAGTATGAAAAGATCATCTTCAGTACACTCGTTCTCCAAGAAAGTGCCTGGCTCCCCATGCATTTTTTTGATGAAATATTTATATATATATTTCCACCTTGCCCAATAATTGCAATGTTTTTCATGGATATTTCAGTGGAGTGCAATTTGGTAATTCTGCCAATCCCTACTTGTGCCCTGCATTGATGTAATGGGACCAGCACATGGTGGGGTCCAAGCATTCAATTCACAGAAACGTCTTCAATTTGTTTTCTTTGTATAAAATCCTTTGTTTCAGTTTTGTGATATAGTGAAAGAATCATGTAAAAAATGTAATTATGGTACCAATTTTGCCAAAATTTTGATGGCATGTGAAGTATAAACACTAATTTTTGCTCAGCCTAAACTGCATACCCAGGTTCAATAATTATCGTTAGAAACGACCGACTGGCCAAAAATTGTTCTAAAAAAAGTGACTAACGAAGCTGACGAACGAGGATTGTCATTGGAAATGAACGACCGCCACGGCAGATCTGATTGGCCAACGATCGTTCACTATCTATCGTGTGTGCAGTCGTTCAGTGATCGTGCATGTTTCTGCAGTACACTTTCTCCTTTACATGTCACTCCCTGCATCGTTCAAACGATTGCATCTAGCGTGTGGACACTGTTGGTGGATTATATTTGAATGATCGTATTATTACAGCATGTACAGAATTGTGCACAATATGATTGTTCAAGTATAATCGCGCATAATCGTTGAAT
>NC_092860.1:10271263-10287670 GCF_032062135.1 Pyxicephalus adspersus | reverse complement strand
CTCTCTCCTCTTCACTTGTATTACCGTATGATCGTTCCTGGATCCGTCAGAACAGATATGAACAATGTCAGACGAGCGCTGTACACACGTCAGATTCTCATCAGATATCAGTCCTGAGACGATTATCGTATGAGAATCATCTGACGTGTGCACATAGCAATAGTCAGCGATATAATATATATATATTGTTTATATATTTGTTTCTTTTTTACTGTGTGCTGTAACAGGAATTTTTGTTTTCCAGAAAAAGAGAAGACCTCAGAGGATCATCAGAAGGAAGAGGAGCTCCTGCAGCGCATCAGCAAATTGGTGGAGACGCGGGATTTCTTAGTAGATGACGTGGAATTTGAGAGACTGCGGTAATTGAATCTGCATTGATTTTTGTTTATCAGAGACTCTGCTGGTGCAGTTATTCCTCATTATTGCAATGCTAGAACCCCCCCCCCCTTTAATATTTTAATTGCAACCCCACCATTACACTTTGTGGTGCCTCTGCTCAATGGGCCAAACACTGGTAGCATCGTCTCTATACCGGAGTCCAAAAGGAAAACAAGAGCAGAATATTGGCAACCACTTCACAGGTTTTGGGGAGTTGGGGGGTCAGAGAAAAGACTCCTCCTAACAGTTATCCTCAACTGCTTGATCTCATGTCAACAATGCAAAGTGTGCATAACAGCACCAGGTACACAATCTTGGAATGGGTGAAACTCCAAGGACTATGGGGTCATTCCATGGACGGCAATGACTGATGTGTGGCTTTCTCTTCTCAGGGAGCGGGAGGAGGACAAGGAAATGGCAGACTTTTTGCAGAGTCGACTTTCCAAAAGTTACCTGAAGAAGGCAGGTGAGCCAAGCCAGTCTTGTAGTACTCAATTAAGATAGCTACCAGGGTGCAACAACAGCCATAGTACCCTCCACAGCTTCTGGGAACTTGGTGATCTAGGCATACCTCCCTGCCCCAAACCCACCCCCTGCCAACCCCTCCTGGGGAATCAGCCCACAGAAAGGCACGGGCTGGGTATCTTCAGAAGGCATGACCAGCATTAAAACCAAAACATCAGCCTAAAACCTGGCATTTTTTTTAGAAGGAGAGATTAGTATTCAAATTCTTATCATGTGATCCAGGCCCCTGGCATCTTCAGCAAGAGAGGTCAATTAATATTAAAACTAAAGTATCATTGTGGGAGCCAGGCATCTGACAAGGAGGTCAGCAGGCACAACCTTTACAGAACTTTATAGGGGTGGTGCAGGTGGTTTTGCCTGTAGGGTACACTTTACCCCTTGGAGCTGGGACTTGCATGCTGATTGGCTGATCCAGTTGTCAATCATACAACAAGACCTTCTCTGACCCCTAGAGGGAGCCAGTCTTTACCCAAAATAAAGAAAGAGGACCTGGCTGGGGTATCTTCAGGGGTAGGTATAACACTTGATAGTGGGAGCTACAATATTTTTCCACAAAGCCCCATAACCTGCACACCTCATATATTGAAGGATTGAATTAGAAATAAATAGGGCTGCACTGCCCAATGCGCACCATGAGCTTTACCATGCAGCTGCAGGCATCGCCAATTGGCGCACGGGTTCACTTTAAACTTGGAAGCTGCAGATTTTTTTTTTAAAAGAGAGGAATTAGTCACCGGCAATTCTGTCACCATGAACCCGCTTCTGTTCTCGCTCTATAATCCCTGACAGACCCCCGCCTCCTCTTTCCGCTCACATCAAAACGCTGCATTAAATAAATCCTTTTTGTGGCACGATGCATTATTCGTGTGAAGAGTCGGAGTGCGGCATTCAAAGCGCCTTGTTTAATGAAGTAGCTCCAGAAGCAGCAGTGATGTACAAAGGGAGGTACAAAGATTAAATTAAATTTTAATCGGAGCTGAAATCTGATTGGCTGTTTTTTTTAACATTTTCCCTTCATATTCCATTGCCACACAGCAGCTCATAACCCAAATTAGACATTTGGCCGTTTTGGTTTTATTTTTTTGTCGGTTGTGCATTTTTATTGGCCAAAGCTTGCCAGGGGGCGAGCTAGTGACACAGTGTATTGCAGGCACTGAAATGTTTTTGTTTTTTTGTTTTTTAATTTCAGTCCACAGAAAGGAAAAGGCATCAGCTGTGACCTCACGATCGCAACAAACGTCCAACCCCCACGTGACAAAGACGGGCCTGACACTTCTGAAAGAATGCTGTGGCTTCACCTGCTCCATCATGTAACAACTCACCACATTCTCGCCCATGCTCATGCTTCACAATGGCCGCACGGCAAAAGCCTTACTCCGATTGGCTGCAATGGTAACGGTCACCTCGGTGCTGACGGCCAATGTTTTTGCCTTTATTTACGTGTTCAAACGTGTCACCACTTAGAATGTGTACAGGGGCTTTACCTAATCCCCCCTCCCCCTGAGCTCTGCCAGTCCTGGTTCATTCTTTACATGCTGTCCATGCGTCTTTGTTCATCAGAATAATTTTTTGGAAATTTTGCACCGTCAGAAGATCCACATGGACTGCAAAACTGGACTCCGTCTTCATGTAAACTGATCACATTATATAACCCAATTTATAAATATGGGGTTCATCATGCTATCCATCCAAAAGTTAAAGCTTTGTATTGCCACCAGGGTCACCTTCAAAAATGCCTGGCTTCAATAATAGGAAAACTTCCTGGTTCCAGCATTGCAACAGTCAAAACTTTTTGATTGGGGCCCAGTACAGAACTTGATGGTGCCCCTGGTTGCCACATCTCCTCAGCAGGGGGCAGAAACACGCCACACCCCCCATATTAGAGCACAGACAACCAATAAGCACATCTATTTTGAGGACAACTGTCTCTGAAATTCCCTCCAACATCCTGTTGCATCTGCCTGGACAGGAAGTGAAGGAAAATCTCCCCATCAGACAGCAGAAAAATACATTTTTTTTACGGTTAATATTTTCTTTAGCCCTGCACTGCATTTGGCTCTCACTGCACAATCTGCAATGACCAGTGCAGTCCGAAACACAACCAGGAAGCTAGGGGTCTCCAGCCATCCATACAAAGCCAAAGTGGACGGTGCACTGTAGGAAAGCACACTCCATGCAGCTGCCAGTTCTTTATATCATTATCACATTTTTTGTCTGAATTTGGCAAGTTGTATTCTTTGACCTGCAAGCACAAATTACAAATTGTAACAGCACAGTTTCGTTTTGGATGCTGGTGGTTTGTTTTATTTGGTTGTACAGAGGTGGCAGCAACACAAGTGAGACTTGGTGACAGTCTGCAGCACAGGGCCTGCTCTCAGGTTGATTGGATTTCACAAGCCACAAAACTTTGCCTCACTTTATCTGTCTCTGTATTTCTTTGAGTTGGACTGTCAAGGGGGTAGGAGAAGCCACAGGACTCCTTTTGTTTGTAGAGCAGTGATGGCTCTGCATGCAAACCACTTAGCACACTTTCCATTCTTGAAAAAGACTTACCGTATATTATGAGAAAAGATGGAGCCCGGTGTCACCATACACGCATGACTAGCATGGGGTTCATATAAGGCCCGCCTAAAGCTAAAATATCTCATTCAGGGGGACCTGACTGCACCATGTCTAGCCCCCCAAAAATGTGTAGTGTTTATATCTATTCATGCATAGTTTGGCCAAAAAATGCATCCACTCCTCAATGGTCATGTGACCATCCCTGGACAGTACCTAGTGGGCCCTTTTCCACCTTGGTGGCTCTTCTAGAATAGAATGAAGACTGCACAATGGAAAGAGAAAAAGCGTATTGACACTCATCGCAAAGCTGTCCAGTTGGGTTGAGGTCAGGGCCACCCAAGTTCCACCACACCAACCTGATCACCATGCCTTTATAAAACTGGCTTAGCACCCCAATAATTGAAAGGGTTCCTTTACCCATGGGTCCATATAGTGTACCACCATGAGGTGGACAGAACATTGAAAGCGGCATTATTAACTTTTTACAAATGCACTTTAATGGAATCGTCCAATATATCCCCATTTCTCTTCAATATCCTCATCATCATTATTCCTAGAGTACCAGAATCACCTCCAAAGGTGCCCAGTTTGGGTGTATTTACATATGGATAGCCAGAAAGAGAATGGATGATATTCATAAGGATTTGATTATCTTACATAATAGCAGAAAACACAAAAGCTGAATAGAATTAGATTTCAGGAACTGGTACTGGTCCAGGTGCTGATGATGTTACACGAATGACATCTGATCTGACATTTCAAGTCCATTCCTACACTTCTGGTCACTTAATGGCTTAGCAATGCCGAGGATCTTTTTTTTTGTTTCCCGTTGTTTGGTTCCCATACCTTTAATGACTATTGGTGACCTCCAGCCTCCCCATTATTAAATCTATCTTCCAGCCTTCCCTTTATTAAATCTGCCCCTCTGAAAAATCTTCACTACATCACTTAATTAATCTCCTCTTCAGCATCCTCATCAATAAATCTGCCCTCCGGCCTCCCCTTCTGGCTTGCACAGTTGTATCGGCTCCTCTCCTGCGCTGAAGTTGTTTCCCCAAATTTCAATGCACACTCTGAGCTTCTTGCAATGTGCAACTGAACCTGCAGCAAGTCAGATAGAGCTCTGACTCGTTTCCTGGCCTCCCCAGCCTGACTGTCCCCGGCCCTAACTCTTTCATGCATTGGATTCCAGTTCTTCCCATTGTGGAGGCTGAGGATCACATGTACTAGGTGGTCTGCATGCAAATAAATGCCAACTCTTCCAGACTGCTCAGAAAGCCTAAAATAAGTTATTGAGGCCTTGGAGCATGTTGATATGGTGATGGGGGGGGGGGGGGGTGGCACAAGGAACAAGAGATTCCCAGATTACACCTCAGCTTTAGGAACCTCCAAACCCCCGTTATGTACAGTTTGTTGAGTAGCATCACATTACAAATCTGGGACACGAATGAGGTGTAAACATTAATTTCTCCCGATACAACATACACATACAATATGACTATGACAATATGACGAGAATAATGGGGCTCATTGTTGGCCCTCCTCCGGCTGATTTTAGGGGGAAATGCTTTGCATTCTCGACTTTGTATATTTGTAATTGTTTTATTCATCCATTTCCTCACCGGTTTTTGGGACTTCCTGGGTAAAATGTTACTAAAAAAATATATATATATATTATAGGAATCTAATAAAACATATATATCTCCAGCTGTGTCCTGCCTCTTATTTCAAAAAATTATGGGAAAAATTGGTTTGAGTCAACTATGATTTGTCCAATTTACCAAGCCAGCATGCCGGGATTAGGATCGTGATTTTGGAAAAGCAAATTTCATATAAATCCAATGATATCTGACGTGCAAATTGTGCTCAGAAGGGCAATGTGGTTAGTCAATGATAAATCATAAAAAACAAAAATTGTTGGATTTTCGAAAACTTATTGGGATCCATTTATACTAAGCCGTTCCATTGCAGTGCGCTCTCATGCGTTATGTTGCAGGAAGCTGATTGGTGGATGTGAAGAATGCATTGCTTACATTGTGTTGTTGGTTCGCGAAGGAGTTACATGGCCCAGACTGACTCTCGGTTCTGCATTAACATTCAGCTCGGTCTCTGTGGATGACTCACACCGTCCCCCGTTCTGCATTCTCAGATATCTGTTTCCTTGTCATTGGAAGATTAAAGCCCTCATACTGGCCGGAGAATTGAATCTTTCAGAAAATTGCTGCGGCTTAGTCCTTGCCCGCTGTGTCGAGAGTACTGCGGCCGGTAAGCAGCCCTCCCGGAACTGTCTCCTGAAATAGGGGCCACGGTGTAACAAGGTCAAGGAACTGCAGGACCAATCCATGGTAATAAACCTGGTAAAATAAACCTGCCACTGGGTCAAGAAAAACAAATATATGGAAATCCAAAAGTTTTTTGGGAGGGTAGGGAAGGATTAAAACTAATGCAGGGAAATCTCTCCCCTATTGTGGGAGGAGCAGAGACACAAACTAATGGAGAAATCTCCCCATTGTGGGAGGGGCAGAGACACTACTACTGGGGGAAATCACCTTATTGTGGGAAGGACAGGGACACAAACTACTGGGGGGAAATCTCCCCATTGTGGGAGGGGCAGAGACACAAACTACTGGGGGATATCTCCTCATTGTGGGAGGGGCAGAGACACAAACTACTCGGGGGAAATCTCCCCATTGTGGGAGGGGCAGAGACACAAACTACTTGCGGAAATCTCCCCATTGTGGGAGAGGCAGAGACACAATCTACTGGGGGGGGAAATCTCACCATTGTGGGAGGGGCAGAGACACAAACTACTCGGGGGATATCTCACTATTGTGAGAGGGGCAGAGACAAAATCTACTGGGGGAAATCTATCAGGAACCATTAGTTTAAATACAAATGAGCCCTATGAGCAGAAAATATTAGTGGCGTGCCTATGAGACGGGACCACAGAGAATTCCATCCACCGAACCTCCTAATTAAAAGATTAATTATTAAAGCTGCAGCAGACAATCATTTCATTAAGCAGATATCTGAATTGCTTGCATAGAACAAGTGAATTTTTTTTGTTGCCGCTGACGCCCTGGCCTCCCCCTCGCTCCAGGCATTGTGGTATCATAATATGAATGACTCATATCACATCAGCGACCGTGACAAAGCGATGCGCAAGCTACCCAGAGAGAGGCATGTGTGGGGCCGTCACCACGGAGATGGCGGGCGCAATGCCTTGATGGAGGGTCCTAAAAAAAAAAGTCCAGGCTGAATTCCTATTCTTTATTGGAAGATATGGGGGGTCAGTATTTATTGGCATCAATACTGACATGCCCCGGGTGACTGATAAGAATTTTTTCAGGAGTAATTCTTTATTCTTTAAGGAACAATTTAGTAACAATGTATTACAAACTATCTACTTCATATAATGGATATAATTGACCAGGTAGAGGTGGGCATGGCCACAAGGTGAGATAAATGCTCAGGGTATTTTCCAAATATTTTGACGCCTAAAATATATGCACTGATAATCCTATAGGAAGATTGTTATTAAACTGAAAGGGTTTCTTTAAACACCTCGCGCTCCGGGCATAGCCCACAGATTAAAAAATGTTCTTTCGGCAAATTGTCAAGCCGATCCGTCGCTTAGGAAGCCATCGTCCCCATATAAAACAGTCAATTACTGTCACCATGGCAACTGGAGCAGCTTGACACAAATAAGTCCCACTCCGGTAAGCGTCTATAGCATGGGGGGGGGGGGTTTGAGATGTCATGGTGACTCACCGAACGCCATTTCATCGCCATTTCCAGGAACGTGATTGCAGGAGAAGATCTGTCATCATTTATAGAGTTCATAAAACGATAGCTGAAATTGAATATACCCATCCCCCAATCATTTCTGGTTTCATGCCGTAATGGATTGGTGGTTTATTGGAGGACCACCAATTGCAGAGAATTAATTACACTGATTTCATTGATCTGTACTCCAATATGAAATCTTGACGTGTTGGGTGAATGACCAGGGAAAGATCGATATCTACCTGATATAGGTCATTTGACCTATGACCTTACCCACCTATCAGGCCAATTGATTGTCGCTCCACATTGCCAGTATCCAATTTGACTTAATGCAGAACTAAAATAAAAAATCGAAAAATTGCGACCTGGCAGGTCCTATATTGCAGAAGGCAGAGGTGTTGCAATAAAATACCCCACCTGTTTAATCGTATTTTTTTAAATTGCACTCACCTACTCTTTTTCTATAGTGGGCACTGCCATCATCTTCCTCCTCTTCTTTCAATCTTTGGCCATTTTGACTGGCCAGGCTGGGATGACGTAACTCCGTGCTGAGAATTTGACAATTGACAACAGCGATCAGGCAGGTAAGAATGCTCACAAGAGTTTTCATTTTTTCCTAATCAAATTTAACTGTTAGCAAGTGGGAATCCGGGGGTGAGAGTTGTGTGAATCTTGTGTAAAAACCTCTAAAATTGTACTTCTAATGCCAATCATGTAAACCAAAGCCATGATACAATTTGTATGGCTTCCCTGTGTTTCCATGAATTTCCTCTCACATCCCAAAAACATACTGGTAGGTTATTTGAATCCCCCAGAATTGGCCTTCAACTATGTTAGGGACATTAGACTGTGAGCCCTGTCGGACAGTTAGTGACATGACTATGGTCTTTGTACAGCGCTATGTAATATGTTGGTGCTATATAAATACAAGGTATTAAGAAAAATGAAAATACCCTTCTTGGCCTAAATCCCTATTGTAATGCCTCAATATTCCTCTAGATGGCGCTGTAGACATTGAATAGTAGCATCTGGGATTCCATAGGTAGGGCTGAGTCAATAGAAAGATGTGCAGGATGACTTTAACCCTAGGAATTATTATTATTATTAAGCAGGATTTATATATCGCCAACATATTACACAGCGCTGTACAATAAAAAGGGGTTGCAAATGACAGACAAAAACAGACAGTGACACAGGAGGAGAGGACCCTGTCCTGAAGAGCTTAAAATCTAGGAGGTGGGGGAATTAAGCACAATAGGAGGGGAGATATGTAGTGGGGGGAAGTAGTGACAGTTTCAAAAGACAGAAGATGGGTAGGCAAGTGTGAAAAAATGGGGTTTCAGTGCTCTTTCAAGTGAGCAGAAAATGGGTGCAAGACGAATAGGACAAAGAAGACCATTCCAGAGAGTTGGGGTGGTTCTAGAAAAGTTTTGGAGCTGTGCGTGCGATGAGGTTATAAGTGGGGAAGTCAGTTGTAGGTGATTGGAGCAGAGAGAGCGGCTGGGGGACAGAATTGTGGTAGAAGTTGGCATGTCCCTGTGCCCTGGGGTATTGCACAGGGCCCTGGCTTGGTGACTGGAGAAGCACAATAAAGGTGTCTATGATGGAGGGCAGCAGCAGATGTGGCCAACAATGGGCCCATGTGCAGAACTGACTTGTGGCTACTGTTGGCTGAGGGGGGTACTGTGCCCTGGTGCAGCAGGGCACTTTGCATCTCTCTATGTTTGCCCCCAAATTTCTTGATTGAAGTTGGTACCCCCCAATGCCTTATTTGACACATTGGGGCAGATCAGCCCCTCGGCACCTAATATCACCATATATGGACATCTGCGGTGCAGTTCGCCTTGCAGAAAAGGAAATAAAATGGCACAGAATAATCAGAGATTACAGGAATTTTCATCCAGAACAAACAGCACATAAATCATATTGTCCTCAGATAATAATAGCTGTGTGAATGTGGCCAAATTCCTCAAAGTAAACACCAAAAATTCTGCTTATTTCTGTGTGGAATTCGCTCATCACTGCACTGTGCTCTGCAAGGATAAGGCAGCTAAAAGGGAACCAGTCATAACAGGCAATCTGAATTAGAGTCTTAAGGTAGCTGCAGCCTTTATTTTATCCTTAGTTAAATGTCAGTGGGGATTTCCTGCAGCCTCTTTGCAGCCATTTGCTGGCTACATGAACTTCAGCACTGGTTGCATGGCATTCTGATTCTTTAGCTTGGAGACGAAGGTCCCTTGTAGTTACACAATTATTTTCTCTTCTCTGCCTGAGCCAAGCTCTCTTCATTTGTATCTCACACGCTACCCCTCCCAGACACTGAAGGTCACAGTGAGAGGAGTCAGTGCTGTCAATCTAGAAAGCAGTGGCTTGGACTGGGTGTGGCTAATCAACCAGATTGAACCCAGAGCTCCCCTTTACATCGTAGTATTTCTGGCGGTGGGGGAAATTACTGTCTGCAGGACGCTGATGGAAGCTGTCAGCATGCTGAGCGAGTCACACAAATCTGATCGCTGCATCACCTCCTGTCCTTGTCACATTCTGTCTGTTGCTCTTGGCAGGGGACCAAATTCCTGTATCATGGCTCAGAGGTATTGGAGGTCAGCGCCAGGAGCCATGATGGCTTTTCCAGATGGGCTGATGGGACTACACAAATGCCCCCCAACCCTTGTTCTCTATCAGGTCATGGAGGGGCTGAATGTTCTCTGTGCTGCTTTCATCACCACTGCAGGCCTGGAGACAGATGAGGAAAGAGAAAGATCAGGACAGGGTCCTCTCCTCCTCCTGTATTACTGTCTGTATCCGTCTGTCATTTGCAACTATTTATTGTACAGCGCTGTGTAATATGTTGGCGCTATATAAATCCTGTTTATTATTATTAATGATAATAATAATAGGTGATCATTAGAGTGTGAGATAACAGACAAACACATGATTAATATATCAATAGAGAGATGAGAGAACAGGAGAGAGATAGAGAACAGATCAGAGAGAGAGAACAGGAAAGAGAGGAGAGAGGAGAGAGAGAGAGAGAAGGAAAGAGAGAGAAAAGAGAGAGAGAGAGAGAGAGAGAGAGAGAAAGTGAGAGAGGAGAGAGAGAGAACTGGGGAGAGAGAAGAGAGAGGGAACAGATAGGAGAGATAAAGAGAGAACAGGAGAGAGAGATGATTAAAAGATAAACAGATGAATCAATCAATAGATATATGATAAGTAGTTGGGAAGACAGATCAATAGATACATAAATCAATTAACTGATTGCAGATAGATAAATGATAGAAAGGTTTTCAGGTACACATCTCTGGGGCAGATAACTGTGCACAGAACTTTTGCTTGCCATTCTCCATGCTTGCCGCAAAAATGGCAGGAGAGGGGAAGGTAACAATCCACCTCAACGCCAGCCCGCAAATTGGATGGAAGGGTTGGATGAACTTGGGAATCCTTGACATGTGCCAAGGGGAATGGGTTAAATCAAATGCTAAGCTTTCTTTGCTGTCTTTGTCCCACTAAAGAGACTTCTATGACCTTCCTGTTCTGTACAAAATTAGGGGAAATCACAATTGTCACCAAAACAGGTGTCCATTTTGGGACTTTCCCTTTTGGCTAGAAATAAAGTCAACCTGTAGATATAAATGTAACAGTCTGATCAATGGTGGACATAGCCAACAGTGGGCCCCTTTTCAGAACCGATGCCACTCCGCCCCCCACTGAACTAACCTGGGGCCCCTGTAGGGACCCCTATTGGCTGAAGAGGGTCCAGGGCTCTTAAACAGCATACTTTGCACTTCCCTATGTCCGCCCCTGAGTCTGGAACTATTAGCAATAAAAGCTCAGAAGAAAATGCTGCTCCACAATCTCTTCAGCGTGGGTCACCTACATAAAAGTCACTTGGTCAGCCAATCACATATCAGCTAAAACTGCCCCCTTCATACTTTTGTATAGGTCAGTCCCTGCAGGCGCATAGTTAATATCCAGCAAGATTCATTCTTTTTTAATTCCTGGTGACACCAGAGACTATTTCAAATATTTGTGTTGGAAATACCCGCTCACCCGCTCGTCAGCAGCAGATAATCCCCACGCCTTGGCTGCCGAATCCCTGTTTCCAAACATTGCAATAAGAAGCATTCTTCCAGCTTTTTGTATCTGGCTAATAATAGCAAAGGGGCAATAAATAAGAAGTCGTCATTTCAGGAATCGTTATAAAAAGCCATCACGTAACGCCATATTTAAGGGCAATCATTGCTTTGACCACATTAACCCTAAATTTGTATTTAGAAGCCATTCAGTCGAATTGAATGTGGCCCTTTGGTAATGTAAGGGGCCACACCCAAGACCCCATATATCAAGAAATTTGACCAATATGGTGTCAGTCATTTATAAACATTGCTGTCTATAGGTTTTTTTTTCACCACACTCCTAGGCTCCCTTCACACCTATGTGAGTGGTGGGCCCAGGGCAACCTGGGCACAGAGGAAACGGGTTGAATTATGCTGGCTCTCAGACTAAGGACATCTAGTGGCATGAACAAGGTACTGCTGGAAAAATTACTTGTATATTGAAGCATAGTCTCCATGCTCAAAAGGCAAACAAGCGGAGAACAAAAATAAATTGTCTTCCCCACTTTTTGATAAGCAGGTCTTTATATTTTCATTACTTGGATGATACAATCACCTAGACATCTCCCTTCCCTCATTTCATTCTACAATAGGCAGTCAGGATACTGTAATGCGCTATATATACAGCTATGATTGCTGTCATACGTTTCCCATGTGCTGATACACACTGGCGGCCATGTTTGTGCAGGCCGTTGGCCTTGTATGATCATGCGACCCGGCCATTAGGTTGTTTATGTGAGATTTCCCTGTGTGTAACACAATATTATATAAATATCTTTCAGCTCACATACCGAGCACTCATGAATCGCCAATGAGCTATGCAGATGAAGCGAGAGCCAGGAGGGCTGTGACCGATACCCCGGGGCTGATCTGATATCATGGAACACGTGTAAGTAATGTAAGGATGGAAAGCCAGCTCGGGATAGGTAAACCATCCAGCACGCAACGCCAAGGGGAGAAATGCGACCACTGCTCGCAGCTGTCTTCAATCCTCTTCAGGAAGAAAGGAGGGGAGGGGGTTAGGAAAATGTATGGTATGTGTATATGGATAATGTAAACGCAGGTGCGGCCCGGATTTAATGCGAAACTAAACCAAAATGTGGTTTTAAACCATTTCCATTTTTTTTTATTGCTGAGATGGTTCTTCACTTTTTTTCCTAGAGATACAGCAGGAAGTTAGAGCAAAAATCCCTCTAAGGTTGTTACTTAAACAGGTGTCCCCATTTAGATTTCCTCTCACCTTCTCTTCACTATTGCAAAGTTTTGCTTATTAAAACATTGTGTTGCAGTGATCATGGGTGACAAGACGGAGAGGGTGATCCCTCCTAGCGGGGATACATGAATAGGGAAAGAACCTGAGAAAAGCTGTAGCCTTTGACATGTTCCATGGGTGTTAGGCTTTGATATACTTACCCAGAATCCAGAGAAGCTGGAAGGAACCACTATGCCCCTTCTAAAGTAAAGGCTGCCATATTGGACTTGTCTGTCAAGAGGGACCCTTCTTCATTGCTTCAGTCTAGAACAGGGGTGTCAAACTCTGGCCGGCAACATCTTTTTGTTTGGTCCCCAAAAAAATCCTAAATATGAACTGCAGCTGGCCTGCTGCTGCATTGAAATAGCGCCGCTACTACAATTCCCGTCATCACTCGCGTCTATAGACCAGCGGCCTCTCTGCCTATGCGTGGCCCCGCATTGGACTGTTTTATAGACGCAAGTAATGCCGGGAATTGTAGTAGCGGTGCTTTTTCAATGAAGAGAGAATTCCAGCAGCGGGCCACTCAAAAGATTAACCCCGCATTGGCCATGGCATTTCCAGCACTCCCCCTCAGCTACACATAGGAGGTTTTTAGAGTTACAAGGGCTTCTTGGCGACCCATGGCCTTGTGTCATATAGCTGTTATCCAAGTGATGCCAATCATGATCACATCAAGGTTTTATATCTAATGAGAAGGAAAAACTTCAAGGTTGGCCTGCGACTTTGTCAAAGTTTTTAATTTTGGCCCATTGGGTATTTGAGTTTGACACCCCTGGTCTGGAAAGAGGTATTCCTGGCCCCTGGTCCCTTACGTCTAGAAGAAGGCTTCCTGGTCTCTTACATCTTGAAAAAGGCTTCTTGGCCCCTTACGTCTGGGCTTCTTGGTCTCATACATCTAGAAGGATCCGTTTTGGCCCCTTTTTTCCCAAAAGCCGCCTTGGCCCCTACATCAAGAAGGAGCCTTCTTGGTCCCTTACGTCTAGATAAAGGTTTCTTAGTCCCTAACTTCTAGGGGATACCATCTTGATCCTTTCACCCTGGAGGGAGCCTTCTTGGTCCCTTACAACTAGAAGGACCCCCCTTGGTCCCTTATGTCTAGATGGAGCCCCCCTGGCCCCTTACATCTAGAAAAAGGCTTTCTAGTCCCTTACATCTAGAAGGCTCCTTGGTCCCTCACATCAAGAAGAAGCAGTCTTTGCCTCTTGAGTCTAGGAGCCATCTTGGCCCCTTACATCTAGAGGGAGCATTCTAGTCTAGAGGGGGGCTTCTTAGTCCCTAACTCCTAGAGAATACTGTCTTGGTCCTTTCACCCTGGAAAGCCCTCTTGCTCCCTTACATTTTGAAGGAGCCTCCATGGTCCCTACATCTAGAAGGAGCCCTTTTGGTCCCTTACATCTAGATGGGTTCCTCTGGACATTTTGTTCCTTTCTGCCATCTTTTCACACACACACAATACTAATATTTATGCTGTTCCCTGGAGACACCAGAATGCTTCACCTGATGGCCAGACATCTCTGGAGACAGCCATCTTGTTTCCTACAATTATTAGGGAGTCAGCACCTGCCTTGCAGGAACACATGGGGCTGTGAGCATCCATTTTGTTCCCTTCCAGTCATCCGTGCTATTTGCTGCAGACCAGGCGCTGCCATTTTGCTGGCATGTGACACCTCTGAGGTACACCCTGCCTCACGCCTCAGAGGTGTCCCATGTGATCTGACAATGCTACATGCCTCTGCCAACCAACAATATGTCTGCAACATAGCCAGTCAGCGACATGTTCTCTCCAACCTGCGCCTCGCTACACCCACGTGGTCCCCACACTGCTGCCAATCAGCCTTGCGCAATCCGGTCGAACGTGGCCACGCCCCATCATGCTCCCAAACAGCCAATAGAATCGCCGATCCGGTGACAGACAGCAGCCTCCAGCCACTTTCCTCCAGGGGTGGGAGGGGACAATAAGGAAAACTGATGGAGAGAGCAAGGACAAAAAAAAAGTAACGGTTTCCACGTGACAGGCATGAGCATCGACCAATTAGAAACATGGAAATAGTGTGACTAGCTGAGCGAGAGCCAATGAGCGGAGCCAAAAATCTAGGGATGGGGTGAGGGAGCGGGCCTGGTGTCGAGTGGGCGGGGCTGTGGAGGTGACGGGCTGGAGGGACGGGGCCGGGGCTGGCGGGTACCGGGAGGCACAGACACGGAGCGAAGGAGCCCAGGAGCCGCCGGTAAGATTCGGGTGGTGGGCTAGGGACAGACTTAGGTCTTGTAGGCATTTTTGTTCAATTACCCCATGCAGGGGCAAATACCTTTAAATACCCCACCAGGGGGCAATTAATCACCCTTTCAAGAATTAGCTGCCTTGTACATTGACAATTAAAAGATGTCACTCCTGTAAACAGCCCCTCAGAGGCAATTAGACCATTTATCTTCTCACATACCTCGTTATTGACAATTAGATTTTTTTTACTAGCTAATATTAACCCGTTCGGGCAATTAAATGTCTTTATTACCTATAAACAGATATTCTAATAGAAGCCCCCCAGTGACATGATCAGGCCACTAAAAAATACCCTAATCAGGGCATTTATGACATTGCTTTCTGTATGGACACCCCGGTGGCTGATAAATCTGCCCCTTGTTGTTAGTAGAAGCTTGAAATGCCCAGGGTGGGGGTATCTGTGTCTAGGAATTGCCCCACTGCTTGTTCTTCATCCAGAAAAATTGATATTTTGTAAAATAGTTGTGCCCCGAAAATACCCATCTATCTAATGCCCATCTAATATTGAGTACAGAGTATGCCCCATTCAAGAGCGATGTTTTCCTAAATGCCCCCCTGTAAACCTTGCCTTGGTCCCCAGCAATTAATACCCCTCCTTTTATTACTTTTTACCCCTTCTTCACTATCTGTGCCCATAAAATGCCCTGTAATTGCCATAACTGTCTGCAGCCCCAGATACCCCAGGAACCTTGGAGTCCTCCCCCCTCTCCCCTTCATGCCTCAGAACTGCCACCATGCAAGTGCCCCCAAGTTACCCCACTTTCAAGTACCAGGGTACCAGGGTGATATTTATTTCAGCAGGAGGTGCTAAAAAGTTCCTCCCTTCCAGTATCACATGCCTAAATGATACCCCTTTCCCTGTGCATGAATGGTACACCTCAAGTGAACTGCCCAGGAAATACCCCCTCCAAGTACTAAGTGCACAGAAGGATGCCATTGTAGAACTGAGATGCCCAGAACATACCCCTCTCAGTATCAAATGTCCAAAAGATACTCTTTCCCTGCTCCAGAAGTATGGATAGTATCCCTGCATTATTAATTGAAGTGCACAGGAAATACCCCCTCCTGGTACCCCTACCAGGTGCCCAATATACAGCCCATTTTAGTACCAGGTGCCTTTTACAACCAAGGTTTCTAGACCCCCCCCCAGTGCCAGGTCCCTGGAAAATGTCACCTTACAACCAAAGGCAAAGGGGGGGATCTTTTAGAAAATTCTAAGTGCCCCAAAAATGCCAAATAGAATTCCCCTAAAGGCACCCCCTGCCAATACCAAATTTCTAAAAAAAAAAAATATACTCAAAACATCACCCAATCCTTCATCAGTGCCCAGGAAACCCTCCATCCTGGAAGGAATTCCCCCCTTACATTCTCAGCCGGAGGTGCCCCATTAGTATTTCTTATTGTGCAAGGGGGAAGGGGGGGGGGGTAATAATTTTATAGCTTTATAGCAAAAGTAATACTGCATAGATACCCACCTATACCCGGGTGAGCTGGAATACCCCACTGTATAC
>NC_092860.1:10234359-10268969 GCF_032062135.1 Pyxicephalus adspersus | reverse complement strand
TAGGATCATTTGCGTGGCACAAGATTGCTTTTCTATCACTTTCTATTCATTTCATTCATTCTCCCTGTGGGGGCGGCCATGTTTCTTTTGCCGTGTGCAGCGCGCTAAGGGTTAACCGATCTCAAGCGGCCATGTGGTCTAAGGGCACCACACTTCTGCATTGGGCCCTAATTTTTGGAATGCACTGCGTCCACCGGTTGGTATTCATTTCAGCCCCTCTTGGAATTTCACCCGCGGGGCACCTCCCTGGTTGACTTGTTTTTGAGTCTGATAAGAAGTGGGGGGTGGTTAGCTGTGAATGGGTTACATCGGAGCGAGACAAGCGTGGAGCCCAGGCTGAATGGGCGGCAGCTCAGATCTGTTATTGCAGCAGTTTGCAGGGAACAAAGAGCTCCATCTACATCATGCAGCAAGTTCCATGCGTTCAGACCTCCTCTCCTGTGTCTAGCCCCCTCCTCTGTACTCCCCCCACCTTCTGCAGGCTGCTGGGCCCAAGGAGTCGGTGTCACCCACCGGCTCCTGGACCCCTCGGTTCTTCTTTTCATTGTTTTTCCTAACTTGCTGTTTCAGCTGTTCGTCATTTCCTCATCAAATAAGCTTTGTCTGCAGGGAAATGGGTAGTGACCCCGGGGGGGGGCAACCGCCAGCCATTGTTGGTATTCCTAAGGTGTCTCCGCCATGAGAATAGCCTAGGTGCAGCCATTCTTGGTGAACGTTAGTTCACTGGCTGCCATTTCCAGAGTTCAGCTTTATTGCCTTCTAACTTATGGACCTGAAACAAGAACAGCGATAAGAAATTCCAGCACAGCATTCACCTACTGAAATGAGACAGACGAGTGGTCTCCGGGGTACTTCTCTATCCATTCCCAGACTAGGGTATGTCCAGGACTGCCTGGGCTCACAGGAGGTGGGTTGATTGATGGCACCTATTAGACTGAAGGTACCTAACAGCAACAAAAGTACTGAAGGGGAATCTCTGGATTGAAGCTGAATAGTGCAGCAAAACTGGTTTTGTTATTTTCTTGTTTTGCAGAGGCATTTAGTGTTCACAAAGTGGATTCCTATAGGGTTTAGCTTTTGAGAAATATATTTGAATTAACGTTTTTCTACCCTGAGTTCAGCACCAAATCTGCCAAGAAATAAAAACTGGAGTATTTAAGGAGCATTTGCCTTGTCACTTTTGGTTTCTTTTATAAGGCTCCATATGAAGGGTGAAGGGCTCTCCTTACTTTATTTCAGTTATAAAATATTTCACTGTTTTGTGATTCTGTTATGCTCTAGTGCAGGGGTGCCCAACAGGTGGATTGCGATCTACCGGTAGATCGCAAAGGCAACGCCAGTAGATCGCAAAGCCCTGCCTTTCAAAATAAACTCTACCGTGCACAGGAATTATTAAGTCCATGTTTGTTTTTGTTGGTAAATCACTTTGACTTGATAATTTTAAAAGTAGCTTGCAAGCCAAAAAAGTGTGGGCACCCCTGCTGTAGAGTCTCGGCCGGGACAGTTCTGCATGGAGTTTGCAGGTTGTCCTCATGTTTGCGTGGGTTTCCTCCCACATTCCAAAAACATGCAGTTAGGTTATTTGGCTTCCCCCCAAAATTGACCATAGACTGTAATAAAGACTATGGCTGTGGTATGGATATTGAATTGTGAGCTCCTTTGAGGGACAGCTAGTCAAATGACTATGGACTTTGTAAAGTGCCGGGTAAAATGTTGACGCTATATAAATATTGTGTAATAATATTAGTAGAGGATGAGCATGCAGGCTGAAGGGTATGGGCATACAAGTGACTGGGGCGTATATCTGTTTCTTATCTGCAGCACCATATACCCCTAGCCAAAAATAAAATACAAATTTAGTAGCAAGAGGAGAGAGACTAATGATGCACATATCCATATAATCATATCCTTGGTCATTCCATGCACGTTAGCTGAGCACATTGGATGCAAAGTGCAAAACAAAGACTTTCCATTTGATCGGTTTGGTGTTCTATGGATTAGTTTCAACCCAAGTCAATGTTGATAGCTGGGGGGAACTGGCGTTAAGCACTGCTAATCAATTGGGGGGGGGGGGGGGGGAGGATCATGTCAATTAAGTGAATGTTTTAATTGTTTTTACTTGATGATTATTTGATATTATTAGCAAAGTGCTGAACAATACTGTGTTGCAATGCTCAGTATTTTGGAGAGTTTTAGGGTATTGCTAACTGGTTTCCCATCTTCTCCATTGTCCTAATGCAAAGAAGCAAGGAACTGAGGAAGCAAGGAATGATTTGCCCCCATATTTGTGCCCAGTGCTTTATTTTGTCTGAAACTGTCCTTTATTTCACTTGTTTGTCATCACTATTATCTAAACCAATCACCAATTTTCTCCATAAATGGATGGAATTCGAGGTGGGGTTTTTTTTTAAATGAGTCTGGGGGCAGCACGGTGACTCAGAGGTTAGCACTCAGGCCTTTGCAGCGCTGGGTCCCAGGTTAGAATCTCAGCCAGAACACTATCTGCATGGTTTCTCCCTATGTTTGCATGGGTTTCCTCTGGGTACTCCGATTTCCTCGCACATTCCAATACATGCAGTTAAGTTAATTTTCTTGCTCCTAAAATTGATCTTAGACTGTGGCAATGACATATGACTATGGTAGGGATATTAGATTGTGAGCTCCTTTGAGGGACAGCTAGTGACATGACTATGGACTTTGTATATCACTGTGTAATATGTCAGAGCTATAAAAAAATACTGTATTATAATAGTAATCATATTGCCTGTATCTGAAATTTGACTTTTGGGTGGATTGGCCCTTAAATCTCTGCATGGCCCCCAGCAGGTAGTAGGCAGTCGCTGCCTATTTTCATTATCATAACGTTCATTAACTTCGCCTTTCCAAAATTCTGAAAGCTTCCTAATCACCCGATAGAATATGCTATTTGAATGAAGGCAGCCCCTTTCCCGCCCAGGTGAATTTCATTCTCTCTCTCTTTGTATTTCAATCCTTTTACACACACAGACACTTCAAAGCCCTGGGCAGATTAAAGCACTACTGACATTTTTTTTCTTGATGCTAATAAGAAAAATCTTTATTCATTTGGATTTAATTTCTTACCAGCCTGCATTATAAATCCGAGTCTTCTTCCAGAGGCTAGATCCATGAAACAGTGGGAATCCTCTTGTCTGCCTGCATTTGGTGAGGTTTCTGGTTCTTTAAGGGGCATTCCACCTGATACGGATCTTTTTTTTTTGACTGTTTTTACCCTTTTCTATATGTCGGGGTGTGTGGTCACCCTTGATGTCTTCTAGGATCAGCTGGTGATGGTATAGTTGTATGGCAAGGTGGAATGTTTCAGTATTGATCTTGAGTGGAGAGCCATTGTGGGTTCGTTCAGCTTCCCTTGCCATGTCCACTTCCCCCCACACACATTCACTTCTTTAACATTGGGTGCCATTGGGTGGTCTAATGGTTGGCAAGGTGGATGTTTCCATTTGATTTGAGGATAGCACATTTGTGGGATCTGTTGGGTCTCCCTTGCCCTGATCAGATCCCCTCACCTTATTTCCTTAATTTTGTGTGTCATTCTATTATTTTCTAAGAATGTTTTCGCTCAGTTCCCCTTTCCATGTTCATATCCACACCTCATTTCCTTCATATTGAGTGCCATCCCATTATGTTTCCCCTCCAAATGTGAGCAGGTTCAGTTCCCCTTAAGTAGAATATGTTCCATGCACTCTACTACTAGATCTCTTCTAGGATCAGCTGGTCGTGGTCTAAGAGTTTACAAGGTGGGATGTTTCCATTTGATTGTAAGAAGAGCACAGTTGTGGGACCCATTGGGTCTCTCTTGCCCTGTTCAGATCCCCCACCTTATTTCCTTAACACTGGGTGCCACTCCATTGTTTTCTACTCATGGGGGGGCAGTTCAGTTCCTCTCTAGTAGAAAATGTTCTACACATTCTGGACTTTAAACCAAGATGTCCTCCAGGATGAGTTGGTGGTGTTAGGCTAGTTTTTGACAAGTTGAAACGTTTTCATTTGATTTTGAGGGGAACATATTCGCAGGACCTATTGAGTCTCCCTTGCCATTTTCAAATCCCAATGGGTCCCACAATTGTGCCCCACTTTATTTCCCTAATATTGGGTGCCATTCCATTATTTTCTAAGGATGGTTGGGCTCCAAGGGGATATGTTCTATGCATTCTACACTCTAAAGCAAGATGTCCGAGTTGGTGGTGGTGGTCTAGTTTTTGACACGTTGGGATGCTACCATTTGATTTTGAGGAGAGCACAACCTGTTGGGTATCCCTTACCCTGATCAGATCCCCTCACCTCATTTTCTTAACATTGGGTGCTATTCCAATATACTAATCATGGGTGGGTTCAGTTCCCTTATAGTTTGATATGTTCTATGCATTCTGGAGTCTAAACCAAGATGTCCTCTAGGATGAGTTGGTGGTGGTGGTCTAGTTTTTGACAAGGTGGGGTGTTCCCTTTTGATCTTAAGAGAGCAGAGGGGACATGACTGGCCTTAATGTGTTTGTCAGAGTGCTTGATGCTGTAGTTGGGGCCCCAGGTATGATCCCTGTGGATCATGGGTTATAATTGGAAATATGAGATGAAAGGTCCCTGCTTGCTAGATTTTATTAAGTATTATAGAGCGTAAAACCTGCAAAAAAATATTTATGTGAACCCATACCTTCCCTTAATGAATTGACAACACTGCTTCTGTTACCCTGAAATTCTAAGCAGTGTTGTCAGCCCTGCTTGAGTTTTTCCCTTACTGGACTACAGAAAATCTCCCCCTCTTGTCATCCTCATAACATGGTATTCTGTAATCCAACTCTGTGAATGACCAACCTGGAACAGTTTTTAGTCCAGATGGAAACTGATCTGCTCACAGAATAATGGTTTAGTAATTGATTAGTAGCAGCACAGTTATTTTAGGGAAGCTTTTCAGGTGCAAACATCAAGATTACTACGGTAATATAGTCCCTGAGCAGCGTCAGTAAGGCAGTTTGCCCAGTCGTCTTCTGGGTGTATTTTTCAATGTCTGCTTCCAAGTCCCATTGAGATGTTTCGGGTGACTTGTTGGCTGGAGGCTTTATTGAGATGACGTTGCGTTGCTTTAGAGGTTCAGATGACAAGCACACATTGGCTTCCTGCTGGTTTACAAGGGTCCATGTGCTGAATCCGTGCCAGGAAAGTAGTGACAGCTGACGGTCCTTTCGTTAGGCTGTTAGTCATTGGGCGCTTATGATGGAGAACTATATTCAGCCTGATGGCTAAATGCTTACCAACTGTTACCTCAATCTTGACGGCTTTCCAAGCAGGTCATCTCCGGGGATGTGCTGGAAGACGACCAAACATTCCTGCACTGCTTTAAGTAGACCTCTGAGATAATATTTAAAAAAAAAAAATTAATCGTGTCATAGCAGGTATTCATCGCAATGACTAAAATGTGTTCTGTGATCACCTTCAGCTGTTTTTTATTTTAACAGAGCCGGTAGTAATTTATTTTTTATGTTCGAATGTGAAAGCAATCAGTTTAAAATGAAATTGTAGAGGGATAAAAGGTCTGAGCCAACCTGGATATTGCTATGTTGTACTTCACTTGTTCCAGTATACCTCTTGTTTTCCAGGGTAAGGGAGGCCAAAAAGGTCCTTCAACTGCGTTCTCCTCAAGATCAATAGTCAAGTGTTCTCCTAAGACCCTTTTAGCCGGTTGCATCACCCAGCACTTTACCGTAACTTCCTGGCTGTTCTTGGGTGGTTACTGAAGAGTTGGGTCACAATACAGGGGCTGCCACCCGCCTACAATTTATTACCACTTGTTTTAAAAAAACTTCTGGGTTGAACACAGAACATCCCACCTTGCCTAGCAACTAGACCACCAGCTGATCCTAAGAGATTACTATAAAGCAGGTACCACATCAAGGTGACTAAAAACTCCTAAATATAGGAAGGAGTAAATACAGTCACAAGCAGTAGATTACTTTTAGGTGGAAAAGAAAAGGATCCACCACATCCTAATTCTCAAAGTTCAGAAAAACAAGGTCCCAGGACTATTTTTTTAAGCTGGGTGAAAAGAAGTTGTAGCTGGGTGATGGCCCCTTTATTGAGGCTCAACCACCCAAAAACAGCCGGGTGGTGCGACCAGCTAAAAAGGGGCTGGGGAGAACCTGTACCATTTCTTGGGAGGCAGGCACAGCTCATGGAACCCCTGGTAACTTCCGGAGGAATCTTTGGGTTCCAAGGAACCCTGGTCGACATTGGCTGATCTAGAAGAAGAAAGGGTTTAAAATGCTGTGATGCTGGTGTAATACTCTTTAGTCTTCTGTAGCCCATCACCAATCCAACACCAGTTTCTCCACAGAAATTGAGCTGGGTGGGAAGAAGCTGTAAGCAGGTGGCAGCCCCTGTATTGTGACCCATCTTTTCAGTAGCCACCCAAAAACATCTGGGGGTTACTAAAAAGTGCTGGGTCCTGTGCCCAGCTAAAGGGGCTGGGGAGAACACTGAACATTGCCATGAAGTCATCATTTACATAGCCAATTAGGGATACACTGATGGTACTGTTGGATTGCTTATTGTGTCAGTCTGGCTCTTTATGGTGCCTACTGTCTAGTGATTTTTACATTTTGTTTTTTTCCTCTAACTCATAAGTTGGCATCATGTGTCAAGTAGAACCAACATCTGACCAATACTGAAATCAGTTTTAGGTAACGTTGACTCTACTAGTTTCCTGCTTTCCTATTTCATAATAAAAATATATTTTGCATGATTTGTCACACGGTATCTAAACAATGAACTTCTCCTATTTAATCTCTTTTGCTTAATATGAAAGTTACAAAAAACATATAGATATAACTAAACAGCTGAGAACTACAGATTCACACAACAACTTTTTATTGACAATAGGCCAGAGGTTGAATCTGTGGTTTTGTCAGGGTCACCTGGTGACAATAAACGAAATTAGACATAAATAAACTATTGCCACCACATCTAAGTACTGTTAAGCTGCAACAGATTTGATTTTTGTTTTTGAGGCTACACACTTTGAACTACACAAAGCAAAACAGATCTCCTAATGAAATTATATTAGGAGTATGTAAACCAGTCCAAATCTGTGATCTTTCTGTACTTGGAACAAGCATGGAAACTCACAGCTCATCTGAATTGTTGGTATATTGCCGCCAAAAATTATTTGCTCTAAATGGAAGGAATCATGACTGGATGGTATCTAAGGAGCAATGTTATCACCCAAGATGTTAGGAAGTATTTGTAACAGACTAAAAGGAAGCAATGAGAGTTCATATTTGGGATATTCATACACTTATATGACCTAGAATTATATTTCCAGTATGAAAAGTTTGACTTCTGCTTTTTTTCCCCCCATAGGTGATTCTTCAAGACTTAAATTCACAATGTCACGAGTGGGGCAGGACGACCCCGAGCGATACCTCTTTGTGGACCGCGATGTTGTCTACAACCCAGCCACGCAAGCTGACTGGACTGCCAAGAAACTGGTGTGGGTGCCTTCGGAACGGCATGGGTTTGAGGCGGCCTGCATCAAGGAGGAAAGAGGAGATGAGGTGGTGGTGGAGCTAGCGGAGAATGGCAAAAAGGCCATGGTCAACAAGGATGACATTCAGAAGATGAACCCACCAAAATTCTCCAAAGTGGAAGACATGGCTGAACTGACATGCCTCAACGAGGCTTCTGTGTTACATAATCTAAAGGACAGATACTATTCGGGGCTCATCTATGTAAGTATTTAGAATGTTCCTGACCTTTTTGTTTATTGTTCTTCATGTGGCTTAGATATACTTTCGGAAAATGTTTTTGCTTGTTTCCAGCAAATGCCAATTTAAATTCCCTACATTGTAGGTGCCATTCAATGTCCATACATGTGCGAAACCAGCTGGTTAATGGTGCCCTTTGATATTAGAAAAATCCTCTTGACCAGATTTGGAGATATTATAATATTTTATGGGTCATCAGCAGTTCCCAGGACTGTGCCCCAATGATGTCTAGTGATTGTTATGGCTGCGCTTCCAAGACTATGAAGGGTCTTGCTGATGCCACTGATCTGTAGTGATTGGTTTGGCTGAGCTCTAATAAATGAAACATCTCGGTGATGTCACTGGTCTCCAGTGATCTGATAGGCTGTGTTATCATGAAAATGAAGCGTCTTGGTGATGTCACCAGTCTCCAGTGATCTGATAGGTTGTGTTATCATGAATGTCAAGCAGCTTGGTGATGTCACCAGTCTCTAGTGATCAGGTTGGCTGTTTTCTCACGAATATAAAGCATTCAATCCATTAATGCCTTATCATTTTTGTTATCTCCATTGTGTCCTTTCCTAATCCCCTTATTAGATGGTAACATCACGGCAGATAAAATTCTTCACTAGCCACAGCTTCCTCTATAAGGCACAGAGGAAATGGCATTTTTAATTTCCAGCCCCAGATTTAGACCTTGTAAATATTTGCAATTGAGGTCAGGCCATGAAACAGATTTCATTCCTGGGTTTGGACTTTGTGCATTTCAGCAGTTTAACTCATTTTCTTCTAGAGAGTTGCTGCAGAGTTCAGCTGTTTTTCTGCAGCACCTGGAGATCACGTTTATTGGCCTGTACTAGATAGTGGGACTTGGAAGTCCTTAAAGCTTCCATCTGATACAATCAATCAACATTCTTTTTGAATCAACATAATTCTGTAAAGAAGGAGGTTGTTATGTCATTTTATTATTTAAACCCCAGACAGCAATTATATTAGCCCTATATGTTTCCTTAGATATGTGTTCTTTAAACCATTCAATGGATTTGTGTCTACTGCCATTGACAGGTGCTCTTTAATGCATCTGAGAACCTGTTGGAATCCTGAATCTGATCCGTCTGTGAGGTTTGTAGATGGGAGCCAAAACCCCAGCTGCGACCTGGTAAACATAACCCATGCATTTGACCTCTTGGCTTGGAGAGCTTGTCATGATTGATTGATGTCCACCATGACCAGAGCCAAAGCCATGAATGACTGATGTCCACCATGACCAGAGCTAAAGCCAATCTTCTTTATCATAGAGTGATATGTATTGACCATCTGCAGAACCTGGCTCCAAGCATTTTATTCTCCATTCCCATCCACGCATTAGTTAATTAAGTGGGACGCCTCGTGTCATTCTTTGTATTTTAATGTGCGTGGGTGAGTATTGCTTGCCAATATCCCAAAGAAGGCTCATTCATTTCTTGAGTGACTTTGAGTACTTGTTGCCTAGAATGCTGTGTACTCCAGCTCAGATTGATCCTTCTCTGCATGGTCTGCTCAGGAGGAGGCAGCTGTAAATCTCTGGACAAGTAGGAGAATTGACCTCGTATTAATTCTGGAACTGAAGAAAATTTATGAAAGCCAACTTGTGCTTTGCTGCGAGAAAAGCAACAGCTTCAGTGGAATCGCACTACAGGCAGAAAAAAGACACAAAATAATGCCATCCCATATCCGTTAGTGTTGGCCTCTTGCAGTCCCTATAAAGCAATGTATAGACGGGAACATGGCATAACGAGCCATCCAGTTATGCTCTATTGTAAGAATCGTTCTTGCTAAGCTTCTTGGTCTGCTGCTTCTCCTTTCACCATCCAATCATTTTTCTACTGCTTGCCTACATTGGTGATTGACCACTAAGAGGCAAAGCTCTTGTTGGGTTTGGAGGTAATGGTGTTTTGTCCTGTGATACCTCCAAATTGCCCCTGTCTGCTGAATGAATCCACAGTGCAGTGATGAGTTTTTACAGGTTGTTCAATTGACTTTAAAGTGAATCTGTTGATTTAGAATAGGACAGATCAGTGCCTTTCTATCTCCCCTCCTATTGTGTGTTAATTCCCCCACCCCCTAGATTGTGAGCTCTTCGGGGCAGGGTCCTCTCCTCCTGTGTCACTGTCTGTATTCGTCTGTCATTTGCAACCCTATTAAATGTACAGCGCTGCGCAAAATGTTGGTGCTATCCTGTTTATTATTATTATTTATTATATTAATAATAATAATAGTAATAATTTGTTCAAGGATCAAGTGACATTGTTAGGTGGTGGTCCTTATCTGAGAAATTCCTTTTTACGTGCACTCACTCACCGCTTTGTCAGAGCTCTTCTAATGTTGCTATATCAGAGCAGGGGATCCGGTAATGGGGGAGCACCCAACGACCTGGCCCTAATTTTGTCAGATGTGTGGACGCAGCATTGGGAAGTGATCAGGGAGCATAGATCCATCAATACATCTTGTTAAGGGGTTAGTTTATTGGGAGGCACTGTCATTCTGCTAATGAGGGACACATTTCCTGTATATTTTAGGATAGTTAGGGGCTATTCTGCACAGTTGCTAAAGTATGCCAAAATGAATGCTGACTTGAGATTTTGCCCTTTATTATATAATCCTTTACAGTGTTCTAATGCAAAACCCTGCACCCATGGCTTCAAATAAATTTATACAGTAAATGTATAAACTCTTTAAAATAATAAAACTTCCTGCGGGGATGCCTGAGATTTGCTTTCAAGCTGTGTGAAGTACTGAACAATCCTGATGGCTCCTAACAGGCTGAAGTTGCTGCCTGGCCTTAAAACATCTAACATCTGCATTTGAATGAAGAGGGGGGAGGGTTATATGCCACTAATATACTTTAATGTAGGAATCTTCAATCTATGATGGTTCAGATTGTCTGGCTATTCTAGTCTGCCATTCAGGAAATGAATGGAATAACTTTGTGTCTTTTAGTGGGCATTTGGCAAGGCTTGGTTGTGTTTGGAACAGCCGTGGCTTATGTCATGTTTAAGGTATGGGAGAGGGTCTCCGAGCCTGGAACCGGCTCGCCTCCTCCGTCAGATAAGAGCCGAGAAGCGATCGGCGGAATGTGATGTGCTAGAACGCAGACGTCTAGCGCTGTTCTATTTCAGTCCTTGAGGAGTGTCCGCTGGAATTTGTCATGGTAGACGTTATCTGGTGTTGTTGTAGATAGCTGCATTGCTGTGCAGACTGGACATGAGTCACAATGAGGACACCAAAAATGTTATATCGAAAAAAAATACCCTGCAGTGCGCATGTCTCCACTTTGCAAGTTCTAAATGTGCCCACAGGCTCCTCTTTCTTGGCCCCCAAAGCTTCTTTTCTACAACACTCTGCTGCAGTTACAGGATGTCTTTCCCAATGGTCCTACATTATAAAGGTGATTGCATAGGCACACCCAGAGCTATCGGAGGAGACGGCCAGCCGGGTCATCCCCTGCATTCCATGACCAATAACCCTGCATTTTAAGGGTGGTTGCATAGGCCCATTCTCAACCCAGAGCTATCGGAGGAGACGGCAACCCGGGTCATCCACCTGCATTCCAGAACCAATTATCCTCCATTATAAGGTGGTTGCATAGGCCCACCCAGCTATCGGAGGAGACTGCCGGTCAGGTCATCCCCTGCATTCCAGGAACAATAACCCTGCATTGTGTGGATGCTGTGATATTTGGGGAAATTAAGATCACTGCAGCACACAGTATACAGCTGTACAGTGTAAAACAGTGCCTTTAATTCAACTCAAAGTAGCGTCCTTAAGCAAATTAAACTTTGCTTTTCTTTAGCAGAAATGGTGACAAAAATATACGTTTAAGGCGGCACAAGGAAGTCCCAAACTGACAAAAAAAGGCACTAATGACGTAGTTCTAAAACGTAATATCCTCTGCTTGGAGAGGTGATTTATGCCATAATCTCGGAGTCTTTCCTGCAAACTGACTCCCTGAACTCTCTGGGAATATAAGGCCTCACTTACCAGCACAGTTACCTTGCTATACAGCAAATCTTGTCTGGCTAAGGCTTTTGTTTTATGCAGGTTCTGGGGTGAAATGAAAAGGCCCACCCAACCTTCCATTTTGTTGGCTTGGACCCTGGAACAGTTTTTACCAATGTGCAACCAGTTGCTATACTAATCCTCAAGCTCCTTTCTCAGTACCCTGCCCATCTCTCTGACAGAACCAGAAGCGAAAAATTAAACTTTTTTTTTACTTGTCCCCAGACTAAAACAACCTTTTTAACCCTTTCAATGAGAGGGTGGCTTCACCAAAAGGAATTTTGTTTTTTTAGCTTTCAGCTTAGATTTAAATTCGGTTATATTTGCCTCTGTTTAGCTTTTCTTATTTTTGTGTAACTGATTTGAGAGCTGAATGGCCTTCCAAAATGTTGTCAGTTTTTGTAACCTGACTTCATTTTGATAACCTTCTTGGTCCTGCAGCTCCTATACAGTTTAAGAGAAAAGCGTATTCATGTTAGGTTGAATGTAAGCAACCATGGAGTACTGTTATTTGATACTGTTAAACAATCAGGAGCTAGGAGACAATCCTGTTATCCATAAGAGGTTAGTAATTGCGAGGTCTCCACAGGTCAGACCCCAAGTGACCTTTCAGTTACAAGAATCAGACTGAGACTAAGAAAATAAGGGGAGGGATGTATGTGTATTAAAGGTAAGCTTGCAGAGCCACGAATCAAGCTCCCTCTTCAGCCCATTTGTTCCTTCACCTGGTGCCATATTGCATAGTGGCCACCACAAATTTGGAATAGACAAATGTTTAGTGGGCTGAACAGCTTGCATGCAAAGTAGGAGTTAAAACACCCAGAACTTTGTTCTTTACCAGGGTGGGCTGATCATTTGTGAACTTTGGATTTGGGTATTTTGCTCGGAAGACAGTGATTGTCAACCACGTGGAACCCTAGGGCTCCTCAAAAGGTTGCTAGGGCAGCGAGTAATTTGGTGTTTTCAGGTCAGTTTAATGGACATTAATGATCTTTTTGGCACTCTGTAAGGGTTGCATTCTTCCCAATGGTCAGCAGTGTAAGAGGAATTCTTCCTACTGACCACCGTACTGTGAGATGTAGACATAGTAATTATAGGAAGGGTTCCCTAAAGACCTGATAATCATTTCAAGGGTTTAAAAAAAAAAAAAAAAAGGTGTTATCCTTAAAGAAGCCCACTTGTGACTCAAAAAAAACAAAAATGTGTCCTCCATTTGCAATGTAGCATCTTTGCAAAACTGTCTCTTATATCAGCCTGGCTGGCTCCTCAATTCTTCCCCATGTTCTGCACAAACATTCTTTTTCCAGAAGGAGATCAAGAAAAGCTTTTTCTCATCCTACAAACTTAAGGATGCTGCTTCTTACATCTGCTTCTAACAATATCAACCGTCTTCCTGATCCATTGAAATCCTTTGACCTGTGTGCCCCGAAATCCTATTTTAATCCTAAAAATAAAAACATCCTCTTTCAATTCTTGTTTTTTTTCTTTTGCAAGCTTTGAAAAGCTGGTAAGGAAACAAAGCTTTCCTGTCGGTCAGAAATATGTTTTTCTACTTTGCACCCCTGATGTTGCTCTGGAAGGCATTTTTGTACTTTCAACCGGTGTTCCTGATACCCCATCACCACCACCGCTATTGTGGATACAGTGTTGTCTGTTGTCCCAGGGCTTTTGTTGTGGAGGTTTCTGTTTTTCCAAATTCCATTGTTGGCAGTATGAAATGTAATGAAGAGCAGAGTTCTCTGTATTCCTTCCAACTTTACTCCATGTGGGGAGGTATTGGCTACTTTGTTTGGCCCTTCAGTGTTTTAGAATATTTAAGTCTTACGAAAGCAAAAGTTTTGCAAACGCTCCCATGAGATATGCTAAAACTAAATATTTGAACTCTGAGATTACCTAAAAGGGAAGAAAAAGTAAATGGCTTAACTTTGTTTCTTATGAATATGAAGAGTCTTGATGATATCACCAGTCTCTAGTGATGGCATTGGCTATGTTCTTATCACTATGAAGTGTTCCTGTGATGTCATCGGTCTCTACTGATTGGATTGGCTACGTTCTCATGACTATGAAGCGTCTCCGTGATGTCACTGGTCTCTAGAGATTGGATTGGCTACGCTGTCATGACTATGAAGGGTCTCCGTGATGTCACAGGTCTCTAGTGATCAGATTGGCTGCACCACTAATATGTAGTTAATAGATCAGATTTGTGTTGTTTCTTTTCGTTGGCTACTAAATTTATTTCTTGTAAACATGCACACTGTAGCCATACAATAAGAATATTTTCTGCTGCTTGTCCCAATCTCATACCCGCAGTCCTTCCCTATTCAGCCACAGATTGGTCAGGGTGAGGTTTGGCACTTCCTGTTTGAAGGATTTGTGAAATGCTGGCATGTGACACAGGCGGCCTAGAAACTTGACCTTGCAATATAGCAAACAACCCCCATCCTGTATAATTCCAATTTAAATAGATGATTAAGTATATTTTTACCCTTAACTAGCTGTGTTATGTTGCTACTAAAAATGCCTTCTGCATGAAAATTCTGCTGTGTGATCCTGTAGTTTACAATGGAGCAACATATTTCAGGAGAGGAGAGTTAAAGAGGAAGGAGAAAAGTCCTCCAGCAGTGCAGAGTATTTTAGGAGACGAGAGGTATTAAGGAAGGAGCAGAATCCTCCAGCAGTGCAGAGTATTTTAGGAGAGGGGAGTTAGATAATCAGAAAGTGGAATTATATGGAGGAAGGAGAGGATATTGGTAATTGGGGCAACACAAATTTGAACTAAGGTCATATTATGTGACTTGTATTTTTTGGTTTGCATTTGGTGCAGCAGAAGGTGTAATAAGAACCTACAGGGGGCACTACAGAGCAGATATCCATGAAGCACCCAGGTGCTCCCGAGGAGGTCATACTGAGACTGGATGTCACACTTGGCTACCTTCATTATTAAGTATATAATTAGATGGAGGACTTCTGATATTGGTGGGGGTAGTGAGGCTTCGGTTGGTGGGTGGTTGAGCTGCCATGTGGTGTGTGTCCTTGGAGCGGGGCCAGGGTACTGTACATTCCAGCATTCCTCTCTGTGATACGTTGCTTCTCTCCTCTCCGGCCGCAGAATACACATTCCACATTGTGTGTTTATTTCCCTTTCGGCACAACTCATTCATTAGGGAGGACTCAAGCCTCTTTGTTCAGATTTCCTTTTTTCGGGGCTCCTTCTTAAATAAGTTTGTATAAATATACAAAATTCAGTTCCGCTTCGTCAGTAGAAAGTTGATTAACTTGCTCTTCATGCATGAATGACTGGCTCAGCAGTTTGCAGATCAGAAAACTTAATTTGTTAAGTTGGAACCATTGTAAACAGTTTAATGGGTGGAAGAAGAGAGGCCTCTGCAATGTTGGGGGGAAGAACCCATCCATTGGACCCCCTCTAGGGTACTTGTGTCTGGCTCCTCTTTCCAGCCTCCAGACATTTCTGGATGACCTGAGCTTGCATTTTCTAAGGGATGTCCATCAAACCTTCTTCCCCAGCTGAGTATTTGAATTGGTAAATTGCTGCAGTTGGGTTTTTTGGAGAAGAAAAAAGGAAAATTGTTTAGATTTCTTGGATAGGTTGCATATCTTAGAGGTATTTTTTGACTCTAAGAAAAGACTCTAAAACACTGCAGCCTTGGCCTGTGCAAAATACCAGACTCTTCCTCATATTGGGGGAATATGATACCCAGGCCCTAGGCCACAAGGTCAGAGCATTGTCACATTATTATTATTACACAGTATTTATATAGTGCCATCATATTACGCAGAGCTGTACAAAGTTGATAGTCATGTCACTAACTGTCCCTGAGCTGACAATTTAATGTCCCTGCCATAGTCATATGTCAGTAATGTAGTCTAAGGTCAGTTTTGAGGGGAAGCCAATTAACCTAACTGCATGTTTTTTGGGATGTGGGAGAAAACCGGAGTACCCGGAGGAAACCTACGCAGACACAGGGAGAACCTGCAAACTCCATGCAGATAGTGTCCTGGCTGAGATTCGAAACTGGGACCTAGCGCTGCAAAGGCAAGAGTGCTACCTCTGAGCCACCGTGCTGCCCCACAGAGAGGGTGATGACATAGCCGTGATAGCAGCCATCGATACATATTTTTGTGTGAGCTGCAACTGAGGAAGTGCTGGAGAACTGGGTATTCGTTGATAACAGTTTCCCTTATCTAGACTGATGTTCTAAAGTTCAATTTAATCAAAGACCCAAAGTAGAAGGGAAAACTACAAGACCTGCAAAGCGCTGGTACTGCAATGTCCAGGTTTGGGCCTCTTGACCCATTAGCAACTTTGCATTGTGGGTGTTTCACAGCATTGAATTCTTCTGATACCAACACCATAGTGTGCAGCCATATGTTTTCAGGACAACAAGGGAAGCCTTCATGTATTTCTGCTGTTGCACTAAACATCTTTCAAAAAAAGTTCCTTGCAGAACAAGACACCCCTTTATACCATGTCAGATCTATTGTGCCTCCTTCCTCTCCTCTATTCTGGTCCTGCAGCCTATTTAGGACTCCTTGGCATTTACAACTTCCAGGAGTGTCAGATGCCTATGTCCCTGACTACATGCCATGGTACTGTTCTCTTTCCTCTATGTAACTGTTGAATTCTGTAAGTAGGAGCCGGAGGAAGAAACTATGAGGCAGAGGGGACCCAAGCATTATCCGCTCCTAGAAATGTTGAATGCCAATGATGACTTGCTGAGGATGCAGCATTGTAATGTGCAGGGGTTGCAAGGGCAAGTTGGAAATTAGTGTTGTTGGAGAGGTAAAAATACAGTTAATTTTTCAAGAATAGTTTACATGGTTCTGCTCCAGTTGTCTCATGGGAAATTGATGCGTAGAGTCCCTCCTTGTTGTAGTTATGCCACAAATAAAATAAGAATTGATAAAAAAAAAAACAATAGGCTAAGTATTAACTTTGGCCATCAGGGAACAGATACCTGTGTATTCGGTTTTAAAGTTGAGTTATTGGTTTTGGCTTTTGTGGCCACATGCTTGCGGTGCTGTTCTTACATCCTGTTTCTTTCATCTCCCCCATAGCCCCCTCCATCTCCTACACACGTGTGCACTTATACAATAGCCCTCGCCATGGACCTTCCTGCACACCTGGCCCTGACAGCTGCTTCCATCAGCTCATTGTACTGCTTCCCCCGTACATTGTCCGAGAGTAAGCTGTTAAAACATAAGCGCACGTTTACATTTTTCATAACATGTCTTAAGAGTCGTGCGATACAATAGTCGGGATTTCCTGAGCAGGAATTCCTCGCTAATTGCCCGTCTCACAATTGCAGAGTGTGCGAGGATGACTCTCTGCTTGTAACACTAATGAGCGACAAATTGAACATGTCATAAATCGGTTTTGTTCCGAGTGCATGGATACCACTGCTGCAGGGGGCACTGCTATAGTGGCAGAGAGCCATGACTACCTGTAGGACTGCCAGGATCTGCTCAGCTCACAGAGAGTAAAAAAACATTAAAGGAATGGAAATCTATCCATGCACAGCAGCCAATCCAATTGCCCTTCTCAATCTGCATGGAAAATGGTCACACTGATGGTATTTTTAGAAGGGGGGTAAATTGATGCCAAACATTGGATAGTCAACAGATTATTTGTTCTCAGTTACTAAACATTTGGATTCGTCAGTGGGATTACAAATTTCATGGGTCTTTCAAGTGACCCTTTCCTTTGCCCATGTAGGGTAAAGAAAGAAGGGCCTTAAAGAGAAAGTAAACTCAAAAGTGGTAAAAAAACAAAACAAAAAACACACTTGCCTTCCACCCCACAGAGCAGTCGATCACTCCGGAGGATTTTTTCATCAGGTCCCGAGTGGCTTGGGCATGCGCAGGAGGAGCACCCAAGAGCCTCCTGGGATGCGTGCCGTAGGTATGCCGGGAGGCTTTGCGCTCCCATTAATTCTCGATCGCCTAGGCAATTGCGAATTTTTAAAAAAGGGGTGTTGCACATAAAAAAACAAAAAAACAAACAATTTTTACGTTACATAAAAGGGTTGTCTACCCTTTTATGTAAAGTGAAAATTCTGAGTTTAGGTACACTTTAAGCTCAAGTTAGCACTGATATGATAATATATGTGCTATTTGTTACCTCGTTACATGGTGAGTGAATGGCGCCATTTTGACACCCCTTCATCTGCATGTCTATGTCCCTTACATTCCTACTATGATGCTGGGCACCCTTAAACTTGGAAGACTGAAGTCAACTAGTGACCAAAAAAGATTAGGTGATGGTAGAGGTGGGTATTGTTGCCCAGAAAATACTTCAATTAGAAAAAGTAAAAGTATTTATCCTGGAATTCGGCTATTAATTTCCACCACCCCTTCCCCAGCTCTATTGCTTGCTGTTCCAGGTTTTCTGTTTAGCTACTGGGACTGGGGAACGCGAACAAAACCAACTTTTTGGAACTCCTATTGGGCTGTGTACCTGTTCACTGCCCCATGTGCCATATGGGCAGAAGAAGAGTGAGTTACGTGACATGGTCAGGCATATGTATTACATGCCACGCCACGCCACGCCACGTCATGGTGGCTCAGGGCACATTAACACATCTTCACTGGAAAGTCAAAGATCTTTTTACAAGTTGGGGTGGTAAAGTGGCCTTTAGGTTTGTGAAAACAGTTCCAAGCATCTATCGCACCTATCCAAGATGTGAGCCTCTTGGACATTGCAATCCAAACCCTTGGCCATTATTATGGAGTTGGCATCCTTTTCCTGCTAAAACGGCCTCCACTATTCTCTAAAGGTTTTACACATAATTTTGGAGTGTGTCTAGGAATTTGTACCCATTGAGCCAAAAAAGAATTTGTTTGGTTAGTTACGGATGTTAAGAAGACCTCACTCGCAATCAGTGGTGGAATACATGCCAGAGATTTTTGATAGGGTTGAGGTCAGGGCTTTGTGCAAGCCACTAATGTTCTCCACACTGGAGAATGCTGGAACAGAAAAGAGCCTTCACGAGACTATTGTTACAAGGCTGGAAAAACGATATTCTCTAAAATGTTTTTGTATGCTCTTGTGTGAACAGTATCCTTCCTGAAAGGCCCTGTCTTTTCCAGGGGTGTCTACATCCTTTTGGCCATAAACAGTATTGGGTTTTTGTTTAAGCATTTGGGAGTTCAAGGCTGGTGGCGAAATAGCACCAGTGCTTAAGTGCAAACATCCATAATCAATGCTTAACCTCCATTCAGACTCCAGTACAATGTTTCTCAACCAGGGTTCCTCCAGGGATTGCTAGAGGTTTCTTGAGCCATGAGCAAGTTGTGACTCTTAGGTCAGTTTAAAATACATCATTGGCCTTTTTGGTTATCTGGAAGGGTGACATTCTTCCCAATGCCCAGCGATGTAAGAGGAATTCTTCCCACTGACCACCACACAAATGTACTGTGAGCTGTTGATATACTACTTATTAGAGGTGTTCCCTGAGGACCTGAAAATCATTTCAAGGGCTCCCCCGTGTTAAGAAGTTAGAGAACGGCTAGTAGGAGATACCCTAAAATGATTACCTTCAACAACACATGAAGGCAGGACATGAAGCCCGACTGTAGAATGACTACTTATGGCTTCCTCTATGTTCATAAGAAACTAAAAGTATACATAGAAGCATTTTGAAAAATGTCTGTAGGTGACTGCCGACAGGCTGCCTGTCCATGCTTTAAAATATCCTCTTAATAAAACCAATTTCTAAATCTATCTATTCTTAATTAGGTATAATGTTCACCTGCAGTAATAATTAGTGCTTAAATTAAGCAGCTATACCGTTAAAGGCACTGTTTCACTGTTATATTGTGTCACAATAATGAATTATCCCTTCGTTGCACACCATAATCAACTCTCAGATCCACTGAGTCTTGCATCATCCAAACATCCCTCTGTGTTACATAATCTTAATAATAATGGTATGACATAGCCTTACTTTTATTTATACCTGCTCAGTAACCACTCCAAGTGATCTGCTTGGATTCTTAGAGGTTGTATATTCCCTGTGGTGTAGTTTCATAATCCCCCTGATGAAGCCCTTTGTGGGCGAAACGTGTCAGAAAAGAAACTTATTACAACATTCTTTACCAACATCATTTACCAACATTTGGGATTTTCTAAACTGATGCAACCTCTTGAATGTGTTTTTATATACTGTACAATTTAGAATATTTTCTGTTTAGATTTGAATTTTACTAAGTTGTTAAAAAAATAACATTTTAATACTTTTATAACCAGGTGCCTTAAAAAGAGCCTTCTTGTTCTTCTTCTCTTGATTGTATCCTTCTTGTTTAAAATATTGAACGCCTTAATATTATTTGAAGCTAATCATTTTTGCATGTATAACAACTAAAGTAATTGAAGAGACTCCTTATTCCCTTTACAATGAAAGATCTTTTGGGTTTCACCTTCATCACAATCCCCAAAAAACAAGACATATACCTTGCCATGGAGCCATTGCCATGGAGCCATTTATCCATTTGATGTACCACCCCTTGTTTCCAGCTTTGTACCTCGTGTTCATTGGGCTACAATACGATGAAATGATATGGTATGCCCTGGTATTGTGCTGGAATATCCCATTAAACTTGCAGCAATTATCACATCTAGTGGAATCTGGCTCGGCTAATGAACATGCAATTCTGTTGAAGAGCCTAGTAATGGATGTGGCTTCAGGCCAGTGAGCAGTCATCTCGCTGACAATCTGATGATCACAATGTTTGCCTTCTGCCCACAGCTGTATTGTATCTCGCCTGTCACTGTGTTAAAACTAAACGGCTCACCAGGGAATAAAGTATGTGCAGTGCAGTTTGCTCGACCTCCAGAATGAAGACCCGGTCCCTTCCGAACTTTCCCACCAAGTTCTGGGAGAAGCGTCTCGGCCTTTCGTGACAGAAGAGGAATTTTCTGTGTAAACATTAGAAAATTCACACCGAATTCTGTCAGCAGAGCCCAGCCTCCTGTAGTCTCCAGAGGAGCTGAGCTGCTGATAAATGGGTCCAATCCCAAGTGGTACTTTGCAAGATGGGTTCTTAGCATTGCCTTATTCTGAATAAACATTTCCAGTGATTACAGTGGGCCTTTCAATTTGCATGAATAAACTCCTGGCATGTCGCAACACACATCAATGGTATACATTTTTTCATATCAACACCTAAGGTCACATTAGTTACTTTGCCACAGCTGAAGACCGTCTGTCTGCTGCAAGCAGGAGGAGGCTTTTCCTCAGTCCTCTTCTCCAGTCATCAAACTTGTATGATGGATGTTGTCAAAATTGCAAAATGTTTATTCCTAGCATGTTACAAACATGGGAGTGCACAGAACATGAATCACATCATGACCCTAATCTTCATCATACCCTCTGATCCATTTCGCCTCACGTAGGGGCTTAGAGGTTCCCTTCTGTTATGTTTTCAATAAACTTTTTGCCATTTTGACATCCCTTGGAGTGCAGCCCTATTGATGATGTAATGTGATTGATGAGGGATTGGAAGTGTCCCTTGGACGTGGACAACCCAACTGAATGCAAGCGATCTGAGGACCACACACATGTTGAGGGCTTTTTAAGCAGAGATTACTTTCTGTATAAATCATATAATAAGTATGAATCAAGTAGAAAAGAGACAGGGATTTTTGGCAGCAAATTAAGGTGTATTTTTCAAAAAAGTGTGATACCTTGAGCAATTGCCACTGAGGAGGATAGCAAGGGGTATGCAGACCGCATGTATAGCCAGAAAATTGTGATGCATACCCCTTGCTATCCTCCTCAGTGGCAATTGCTCAAGGTATCACTCTTGCTAGTGAATACCACTGGAACCACCTTGATGCAATTCATTTGGGCTACTTTATTTGGGATCCAGATGCTGCAGCAACCAACACAAGCCCCCCCCCCACCCCCATCAAGAGAAAACACCACTTTTTTGTACATATGTGTGATCTTCACAAATAAATGCTGACTCTCCTTGCACATCCCCTGATGAAGCCATCTGGCGAAACGGGTCGGGAATGAGATTTGTGAGCTTTATGTACCTTTGTTGCAACACTTTCTATACGATTCTATACTTGGAAAGCAAGGCATATCCCTATCAAGGGACGCCTTTACAGTCCAACTGTGATTTTACCATGTTTGCCTTTGTCACACTGATGTAATGAAATATGTGTCACTCGTGTTGTACTTTTTTGAAAAATACACCTTAATTTGCTGCCAAAAATCCCTGTCTCTTTTCTACTTGATTCATACCTTGACTAATTACAGCCAGTCTATTTCTTGCATAAACCATATAATAAAATGATCAATAAATCCTTACTCAAGGCCAGCTGAATTTATCTGCAACTATTGACTTTCCTATAGTTGTCAGCTTGATCTGGGTCCTGCATCTTTTTGAAAATGGCCTCATTGGCTGCTTGGCTGACTCTATACATGCTGTAACCATTGAATTTAGGTTCAAACAGTGCATTGCCATTGGATCAGTATTTCTCCACCTTTATAACATAGGAGAACCCTTGAAATAACTTTCAGGTCCTCATAGAACCCCTTCTATAATTACTATATCCACAGCTCACAGTACATTAGCATGTTGGTCAGTGGGAGGAATGTCTCCTACATTGCTGGCCATTGGGAAGAATGTCACCCTTATAGATGGCCAAAAGATCATTGGTGTCAATTACACTGACCTGAGAGGCCAAAATTGCTCATTGCTCAAGGAACCCCCAGCAACCTCCGGAGGAACCCTGAAAACACTGCCTTAGATGGTAGGAATGCCTCAAGTTTGACCAGGACCAGAAGTTAAGGATGCCAACCATTCACAATCCAAACAAAACCTAATTTAAATCCGGCCAAACGTTTATCACATAAACCTAGCCATGTTCTCACCTGAATTAGATGATCACAACCCATTGGATTTTTCAGAACCTCTATTTTACCTGGCATTTTCTTGCAGTAGAATGCCATTGACCTTCTTTTTGGCCATCTACCAATTTAGCTGTTACGTGGCAGCCAACCCCATGGAAGTCAGAAGGGTTTTTGTTTGCACACCAGAGGCTAGAGGATGACAAATTTAGGCCAAATGCACTGACGAACCTTGATGGCTTCATGTATAAATATATTTTGAGAAGGGTAGGGGCAAGGTTGGTTCAGAGAGAAGGTGTCCCATGCAGGGCAAAGTGACCATGTCTCTGTCCACAAAGTATGAATTTGCATATGGAACAGCAAATCAGCATCAGGACGTTATGAAAGAGGATGATTCTCCCCTGATAAATAAATTGGACAATAAATCAATAATGTTGTCCTGGACTCTTTGCAAATTGGCATTTTTTGGACTTTCCTTGACACCAGCCCGGTAAGGGGCCCCTTGTCACAGATATCGGCACTGGGTATGGTGGAGAAAGGAGTTGGGAGTACAGGAAAGGTACGGGGGGTCAGGTCCAATATTTATCAGACAAGGACCATCCTCATTGGTGTTGGACTGATGCTGGTTGAATTGGGGTCTTTGCATAGACATTGTCATTGTGCCCTTCATGGAGGAAGGTGACATTTGTCCTTTTTTATTATGCAAGACCTTTCTCAATTCTTTTCTCTACCTTCTTAATTTCTCATTCAAAGTCTCTTTGTGTAAAGATCTCTCTCAATATCCATCAATACTGGAGAACAGATTGTGCCGCCATGCTGATCCAGCAGCCATTTTCGACACTTGACGCTTCAGATCTTCCAATTAGGCTGCAATTTATTACAGTTGTCATCTCTGCACTGATTACTTTATCCAATGACTGTACTAATATGTTCCTCTTCATTTGTGATCCTTTAATTACAGTTATTTTCTGTCTTGGTGTCTAGACTTACTCCGGCTTGTTCTGCGTGGTGATCAACCCGTACAAGAACCTCCCCATCTACTCGGAGAATATCATTGAGATGTACCGTGGCAAGAAACGCCACGAGATGCCGCCACACATCTACGCCATATCGGAATCCGCCTACCGCTGCATGTTGCAAGGTGAGCCAAGAAATATGTTATAATCTTCCTTGTTATTCCATTTTATTATAAAACCATCACTAGTACCATTCTCGCCATAAAGACGGGTGTCCAGTGATTTTAAAGGACATTTCAGGGGGAAAATGGCTGAACCCAACAAGTCAGACCTCTACCATCCCACAATGCAATGCAAGTTATTTTCCTATTGGCCACTGAACTGCATGCATTGTGAGATCCCAGGGAGGGATGGTAAATAAAACCTGACTTGAATCTCAAGTCATAGTTTGCATTTGACTGTCACCAGTTTCAAAGTCTGCGTAGTGGGGATTTCTTTGTTTTCTTTGAAGTATTCGTGTGATCAATGACATTGCATTGCTGCTGCAAATTACATGATTATGACAGGTCCACCTAAAGCGGATAAAAAAAAAATGATGTATTGCAGGTAACCGGTCCTCTGATGTGGTGGCTGCATTGGTTTTCTTTTTTTCAAGCTAGGAATATTTGTAGCAAGAATAGAACAGTTCTTGTCAACTCATCTTCCTCCTGTAAAGAAATAATCCCATCAGTGCTGGGACTGGACCCTTTAGCGCTCGCTTGCCCTTACCGCTTTTCACCCTCTCGCCCCTATACCGCTTTGACCCCTCCCGCCCCCTGGCTGCTCTTCCCTTTTTTCTTTCTTATTCTTTTTATCAGACATTGTTGCACCCCTCTCCTGCTACAGCGCTCTCAGACATCACCCTTTTAGTTCACCGTTTGGTCTGGCCCAGTCCTGAATCCCATCACCTTCTCATATATTAGAGAAAAGGGAACATGTCCACCCTGGGTGCCAACCATGGCTCCCTTCATACAGTGAAAGCATAAGTGTTGTCACCCCAGGACAGAAAGTGTTATTTTCAGAATTGCAGGATAAAAGTAAAGCTAAAAAATAAAACGAATGCAGCCACCACATCGGATGACTAGCAATCTGCAATATACATTCTCATGCTGCAATATACATATTTTTCTAGGGTTTGGATATACTTTAGACTAATAGTATAAGCAGACTAATCTTGTGACGGCAGTTTAATTGCCTACTTAAGATACAGATCTGTCTGTAATACGTCTCCTGCTTTGTGTTACTTCCTGAGGTCTGTTCATTGTCACAGGAATATATTTCAGCGTTGGCACGCCAGACAACTTCCAGCAGTGTTTACAGAATGCGAATGTATAGCTTTCCCTTTCTGTAAACAGTTTTTATTTTTCTGAAGCGAGACGACTAACATCTGCGGGTTTTGTGTTACTGTCATTTTTATTACGGAGATAATTCAGGAAAAACTGCTTCTGAAGTCCTTGCGTGTGACATAATTATTATTCAGAGGTGTGTGGTGAGGAAGTGTCTGCTCGCTGTCAGATGATGCAGAAGGAAGCCAAGTCTGTGCACTGCTGCAGAGATTTCCTAAAAGATTGAAGTAAATCTAACCCCCCCCCCATCCAAAAAAAAATATTGAAAAAAGTGTAAAGGCTTATTTAGTTATATATGCCTGGATGATGCACATACCATCGTTGGCATTTATATTAACTGTCAATGCACCTGTGTTGTAGCACCATGCATTGCATTGTAGTTGCATTCCTGCCATAAAGGTTCTTGTTAAGGTTCATCAAATATAGTATCACAACTCGCTGTTTTGTCCCCCAGTTGTGCTGCTGTATGGTCACCCAGTTAAACAGACTTCCAATTCCAAATACGTATTGCAAAGGCATGGTCTGCTGTAGTCACCGAGTGGAAACCTGGCCTGAGAAATGATTTGCATTGCAGTATTTTTTCAGTTGGGTAGGAAGAAGCTGTTGGCGGGTGGGGGCCCCTGTATTGTGACCAATTTTTCAATAACCACCCAAAAACAGCTGGGCAGTTCCTAATATTATTATACAGTATTTATATAGGGCCATCATATTACGCAGCGCTGTACAAAGTCCATAGTAATGTAACTAGCTGTCCCTCAAAGGGGCTCACAATCTAATGTCCCTACCATATTCATATGTCAATAATACAGTCTAAGGTAAATTTTGGGGGATATCCAAATAACCTAACTGCATGTTTTTGGAATGTGGGAAGAAAACCGGAGTACCCATGGGAAACCCACACAAACACGGGGCGAACATGCAGACTTCATGCAGATAGTGTCCTGGACGAGATTTGAACCTAGGACCTAGCACTGCAAAGGCCAGAGGACTTCTCTGAGCCACGGTGCTGGTTACTGAAAAGTGCCGGGTGCTGCACCGGCGAAAAGAACTGGGGAAAACTCTGCGTTAAGTTTAAAAATTGGCCTATTCCAGGACTTTTGCTGCTTTTTCTCTTTTGCTTAGAACCCTAACAAAGCCCTAAGGAGTTAATTCTAACCATTGCCATGTGAGTGGGGTACAATTTGTGGCTGTTAGACCTCTATTCATCACTGGGCGACTACAGGAACTGAGACGTGCTAAAGTGGGCATTTCCGTGTGACGTGTGATTTGGCCTTTTCACAGCTCGCCCAGTTCCTGGAGTGTAGCCAGCCAGCTCCAAATCAAAACTGAGGAGAATAGAGAGCTGACAGATTTACAGCTCTGCCCACTTCATATTCGGTGGGTCCATTGACTTGTAAACTGGCTCAGCAGAGAGGCAGAGGAGGGCACTGCGAGGTCACAAAGCCAGGCCAAATCTAATTACCCCTGTTTCTTTTCCACCAGTCTTCTGACCACCTCCCTTCCACTTCCTTCCAGACTCCCCCCAACTCGCAGTGATTATAAAGTCTGGCCATGCTTAGGGGAGCCATTGTCTTCAGGCTGCGGCCTGGTTTAACTTACATGCAATGGGACGTTACGCAGAGAATGTGATACAGCTACACGTGTGTGCTGCAAAAGATGACTTTTTAAACCGGTTTCAGGGTCCATTCAGTTATGCAGGTAATTGCACAGCCTTTCCTTTAATAAATCTGCCCTCTATCCCACCCCTTTAGTAACTTTAGCCTCCAACTTTCTCCTCAGTTCTGCACTGTTCTGAATTTGCTTTGATTTCATGGAGAAGCTCACAATATGCATTAGAAGTTGCAGCATATCAGAGCCAGTCCCCCTAGCTGGAGGGCATCATCATCATCTACCCCCTCCCTCCCCACCCTGACTTTCCCTGGCCAGACCCTTTCATTCAGTTGATTTCAGTTCTTGTAATTGTGAGGGCATTAGCCTGGCATATTCTGCTTGCAGATGAAATGCAGTATACCTAGGAACAGCCCCCCCGCCCCTGTAGGTTTGTAAATTTGTCAAAATGATTGTCCTGTTAACTGATGCTGTTGTGTCTGGTCTGGACGCTTAGTTTTATTTTATCCCTGCCCATAAAAAGATGAGTTATTGCTGTCCCATAGGCGATGGGTTCCTTAACTTATTCCACATTTCTGAGCCGCTGATACAGACCAGCTTCTCCTCCGAACAGTAGTGTTCTTCAGCCAAGTCACTCTACCATCACGTCATATAATCCGGAAGCATGGCATAAATCCTTTTTTAAGGGCAACTGCAGCCTGACTTTTGGTAATTTCTCCTCTTTGCACGTCCAAGCCAAGAAATTATGGCAAAGCCCTTAGCTTACATGGAATCATGTGTGTTGGTGGATTCACGTTACGGCAAATCTGAGTCTGAGCAAGCCTGTAAGTTGTTGGAGCCATGTTTTTTGGTTTGTTAGGAACTAGTAACATAAATGGCACCATAGTGGTAATTTCTTCTAAACACTGGTTCTTCCAGATGACAATAGAAATACCCATGTGTCATCACTCACGGTCTGTTTCTGCCACTTGGAGTCAGGAAAGCAGTCAGCCCTGTCTATGCCTTTACTGGAAAGCAAATTTGGCCTTGACCATGGCTGATTTTCCTTTCTGCTGGTGATTGAATGATAGACCAGGCAGAGCATTATTATTATTATTAAATAGGATTTGTATAGCACCAACATAGTATGCAGCGCTGTATATTTAATACGGGTTGCAAATGACAGACGAATACAGACAGTGACACAGGAGGAGGAGAGGATCCTGCCCCGAAGAGCTTACAATCTAGGAGGTGGGGGAAGTAACACACAATAGGAGGGGAGATATTTAGTGGTGGAAAGTAGTGACGGTTTCAAAAGACAGAAGAAGATGGGTAGGCAAGTTTGAAAAAATGGGTTTTGAGTGCTTTTTTTAAATGAGCAGAAAGTAGGCACAAGCCAAGTAGGACGGGTAAGACCCTTCCAGAGAATTGGGGCAGCTCTAGAAAAGTCTTGTAGCCATGCGTGTTATGAGTGAGGAAGTCAGTTGTAGGTCATCGGAGGAGTGGAGAGAGTGGCTGGGGAGTATTTTTTTACCAGGTCAGAAATTTGAAGGCAAAGCATAGGGGCTTGAAATTAATTCCAAGGTGAAATGGAAGCCAATGAAGAGAACAGCAAAGAGATGCAGCAGAAGTGGAGCGGTGGGAAGGATGGATGAATCGGGCTGCAGCATTCATAATAGATTGTAGGAGAGAACCGAGTTAGTGGAATACCAGAAAGGGGGATGTTACAGTAGTCCAGGCGAGAGATGATAGGAGCGTGTACAAGGAGTTTTGTGGTCCCTGGGGACTGTCGGATTTTGGAGATGTTGCCTAGGTGAAAGTGGCAGGATCTGAAAATGTTCTGAATATGGGAGGTAAATGAGGGCAAAATCAAAGGTGACACCAAGACAACGTGCCTGGGGGCAGGGATGGATAATAGTGTTGTTAACAGTTAGAAATATGTCAGGGGGAGATTTTGAATTTGAGGGGGGGATGATGATGAGTTCTGTTTTATCCAGGTTGAGTTTCAGGAATCGGTCAGACATCCATGATGAGATGGCTGACAGGCAGCATGAGACCTTATCCAGGACTAAAGGGGACAAGTCAGGGGTGGACAGATTGATTTAAGTGTCATCAGCATACAGATGGCACTGTAATCCAAAGGAGGATATGAGACTAATGAGAGAGGAGGTGTACAGAGAAAAGAGGACCGGTCCAAGGACTGACCCTTGAGGAACACCAACAGGGAAGTGAGTTGGAGAGGAGGAATTACCATTGAAAGAAACTTGAAAGGAGCGGTCAGACAGGTAGGAAGCAGCTCGAAAGCCAGACTGGAGAGGGTCAAGGAGAGAGTTGGTGCTCGGGTAGTTGGTAAGTCTTTTGTAGACAAGGCGTTCAAGAAGTTTGGAAACATATGGGTGAAGGGAGATAGGACGGTAGCTAGAAGGTATGGAGGGGTTCTTCTTCAGGATAGGGAGGATAATGGAATGTTTGAAAATGGAGGGGTAGATACCAGTAGAAAGGGAGAGGTTGAATAGTTCAGTTAGGGTGGGGGCCAGGGTGGAGGAATGGGCATGGAGTATAGATCAGAGGGAATTGGGTCAAGCGGATAGGTAGTAGATGGAGCTGATGAGATAGGAGAGGGGACTTCATCCACAGTAACAGGGCTGAGGGAGGCAAGTGATGATTTACTGGAGAAGGGGGTGGATATGGTTGGAGTGGCCCGGTGACATCAAGTCTTATTTTGTCAATTTTCTCCCCAAAGTAGGTGGCAATGTCTTGGGCAGTGAAGGTTGTTGTGTGGGGTTTAGGAGGGAGTCAATTGTTGAAGAGGTTGCGTGGGTTGAAAGCTTGCGAGGAAATGACAGCAGAGGAGTAATTTTGCTTAGTGACAGCAAGTTCAGTGTTAAAGCTTTGTAGCTTGGCTTTGTAGTCCATAAAGTCAGCGCTAAGGCCAGACTTTCTCCACTTGCGCTCAGCTGCACGAACAGTCTTTTGTAGCTGTTTGCTGTGATTGTTGTGCCAGGGTCGGGGGTTGGCAGGACGGGGGTAGCGGAAGGTGGGTTTTTGTAGTCTCCCCTGGAGAACCTTTTACAGCTACCTTCTGGCTTCTACATCGGACAAATCAGTTTCTGAGCCTTTTTTTTCCCCCAACTGTCCATGCTCAATTTATACCATGACAGAAGGAGAAGAGGAGGAGCCCATCCAAGTTATTAGGTGTACAGAAATGAGAACCAAATGTGTCCGTATTTCTTGATATCCTTCCAACCTGTTCGTGCAGATCCAAAGCAGCTTTTCAAACAAAAGCCTTCCTGGCATCTTTTGAAGTCCTCGTCTCCTCCGAAGGATAGGACTCCAGTTCTGCATGAAAACATTTCAGCTTTATGATAAATTACTGGTTTGCTTTGCCTTTATGAAGTTGTGTTTTCTTCTAACCCATGGAGATGGAATGATAGGAACTCTGTTGAATACCTGCCTGGCTTCTATTAGCGTGACGGATAGGCCTTGGGTTTAATTGGAAATTATTGGTGCAAATAGCTACCCCCTGCAAACTTATTTCTCGGTGTGGTCAATTTTTCTAAGCCTATAATATCTACAAATGTCCTCCAGCCAACTGCTGTCCCCCTTACACGTTCTTTAGAAATTTTATTAGGGTGAAGCTGTTTGCTCAAGGAGTTTTGCTCAAGTTCAACCATTAAAGGTACCCTGGGAAAAAAAGTCAGCAAAGAGACCCAATATTTATTGCTTAATGGCTTCAACCTGTCCTCATCAGAATTGGACACCAGAAGCCTATGATTACCAATAAAATAGTAATATTTGTGATTCTTTTGGCGTTCTTCCTACTCTTAACTATCAAAGTGCTTTGTCTCAGGCAATTCATTCCATTGCATTTTACCTTCTATGGGCCTTTTTATCCAAACTACAATATTTAGTTTTGGGATGACAGCCAACTCTGTACAAGAATACTTTAGCACCAACCGGTGAATTTCTTGATGTTCTTATTGTAATACAGGAAGGAAACAATACTAACACTGGCTTCTTAAAAATTTCCGGTTATTACATTATAGCGGAGGAAATTTTATTCATTTTTTTCCAATATGAGTTTGGGTCAGGTGTATCCAATTAAATTTACAGTTAATGCTACAACATGCAAAGAAATTTGAAAGTTTTGCACTTAGAATTTTGGGGCAACTCTTTGTTGAAGCTCTTTTCTGTTCATGCAATGCTGTAACCCTGTGTACATAGCCAGCTTCATAACGATATGATTTAATGAATTTTGTGTCAAAGAGCTGCACACTCGATTCTACTAAATACTTTGGGTTGAATTGGTATGCCAAATGTGAGCCAGGTCTTCTTTTTCAGGCGATGTAAATGCTCTTTTGGCTAACTGGGTGCAATTTCCCTCAGGCACACTTAAAAAAACCCTTCTACATACCGTGTTCTTTCTGGCCCCTTTTAGGTGGTCACACCGCCTGGCACTTCTCAGTGACCACCTGGTTTGGTTGGTTATTGAATAGTTTGGTCACAATACAGGGGCCGCTTATGAAGCTGTGGAAAGATGTCTACAAACCTTTGGCTATAGTGTGGACTCTTTTGGTCACTGGTAGGATATGTAGAACCAAGTAATACAGAGAGAGAACAAGCCCTTGTTTGAAGTCAGATGGAGGAAGAGTTTCACCACATATGGTCACCTTTAAACTAGGCCACCTATTCCCGGTTTGGCAAAAACATGGTAGATGGACCTGATCTTTACGACGGGGCAACTGTAGGTAGTATCCAATACAATTAAGGTTTCAGCTGGAGTTTGGCTTAACCATTGTACTATACCAGCTTCCCATTTCATCCCGTCGTTGTTCCAATGCTAAGTGAGGTAACTATGCCTTGTCCACCATCTGCCTTGAATTTATTTTCATGTTCTTGTTAAAAGCAACAAACTGTGAAGCTCATCTGTTGTGAATCTTTTCTACATTTAACACACGTGTTTGTCTGTAGGCCACACTGCTTGTTACCACTTTGGCCAGGCACCTGCTTGTCTCTTTAATGACGGAGTATTTGGTTAAAATTCTTCTTTCAGTAGCACACAGGCAGTGCTCTTGGGGCAGTCTATATGTGACCCTGGGCAAGTGCAAAAAAATTAAATGGGTCGTTTTAGGTTTTAAGTGGAAACTGTTAAAAATCTATTGAATATAAAGAGAAGGAGGGTTTGATGATCATGTAGATGGTTATCGCACATGGCCTTGGCACCATCCATCTTCTTTGCAACGATCATCTAACTAGTGACCTGGCATTGGTCACATGCCCATGGTAAGATTTGAGTCATTGTGGTCCAGAAAGAGATGAAGATGCAAGGCATTAATGGAGTATGGGTGCGGGTGTCCTAATTAAACTAGCAAGTCATGGATGAGAAGCTTTCATGACGTTTTTGGTTACCATTAAGCATTCTGTGTGTTGCTTGCTGTTGCCAGTGCATGATTTCTGAGTTTTTAGGACACTTGTATAATGGTTGCTTCCTTCAATGACTTCCTTCGTTGAAATGTCCTGGTTTTTAGGGTGAACAACAAACATTGACTCTCAGACATAAAATTAATGGCTTCCAAGATCAGGTCTTGGCTCATGGTCCATTGGGAACTCTTCCTGTCATTAGATTTATAGTTTGGGGTCTTTGCACTGGTCCGACAGTAGGTTCTCACGGCTTTTAAGGCTCATTAATCTGCTGTGTCAATCAGTGTGTGCGATGATGTATTCTGTACTCTAATTAGCCGCCGGGATGTGAACTCTATTCTGTGTATTCAGTAACACTGCCCGGCATGTCACAAGATTTACACCTCATCAAGATCAATGTTCTCCATCACATGAAACCCTGCACCCCTCTTCTCGGAACTCCTAGTGACGTGACTACTGGGGTACTAAAATTGGTAAAGTCAAAGTAAATTAGGAATGTCATTGGATTTGAATGTTTTAAGGTTGAAGCCTTGTGGGTGTAGCCATCCAGAAGCTCCTTGGGCTTCAAGTGGCTGCCAAATATTGGGAGACCATAGACCATATACAACAGACAACCACACCCAAACACAAAGTTGAAATCGGTAGGATGATGAAGTGTGAGTTGACTTCCAACACATTTCTGGGGTTAACCAAATCCTACTTCAGGGCATAATAAATACAAACTTTTTATCTTCTTCCAGTTTGCATTTATTTGGCCATAAGAATAAGGTACTTATCCACAATACATTGGCTATGGTCTACAGCCGAGTATTCTAATATCCTTAGATGGTCCATTCTTTTGGTACTCTGGTATTCTTTTTAAAGCCAATACAGTAGGTTTGAACACAGACATTTCCTCCAATTCTTCCCACAGCCTTTCATTCATTTCCGGACATTTGCAAAGGTATAGGAAGTGTTTGAAGTGTTGAATATTTGTGTATGTCAAGCCAAAGCTGGTGGTAATGACTAGAGTAATGAAGGATTAGAACCCCAAATAGCTTTTTCTGTTGCTCTGTGGTGCCTTCTTGTGATTGCATACAGCACTAAAACTTGGAAACATGATAATATTTCTTTAAATTCCTAAACCATCATCAGCACAATCAGAAAATATCAAAGATACAGCTGAGGGCAATGTAGGGAGTTTGGCACATACTTGGTACAGCAGGCTGCATGTGACACCATCAACCAGCCTTTCCGAACTTTCCTACCCCAGAGGAACCCTTGAAATTTTGTTCTGGTCTCAGGGAACTCCTGCTAAAACCTATTTATTGGGGTTCAGTGGAAAAAAAGCCCTTACATTGGTGGCCAGTGAAATTGGCTTGATTCAGTATTGGCTTGATTACTATGCATATCTTAAAGGATCATTGATGTCATGCAGCTGTTGCTACCAAGTTGTGTTTGGCCCCAGAACAAGGCAGGCATCATCCAATAGGGGGTCATTCAGCCAATATGAGGAACCCCCAGCAATCTGGAGGAACCTTGGTTAGAAATGACTGATAATGTCACCTTGATATTGAGATTTTACATTTTGAGTTAGAAAACCCTAGCTGCAGAATTAAATAGGTTATTTTTATTCACCGAGTCGTGTTGCAATTATGTAATATTTTTTTTTTAAAGAGGAAGCTGAAGCTGTGAGCCCTCTAAATGCACATTAGGCCGCTGTGACTAGAGACAGAGGGAAGCTTTTAGTGGTATTTATTTTAGACCTGAGTGGGTGGGAATGGCATAAATCGGCGTGTTTACAGTCGCAGCCAACTGTCTTGCTGCGGCTTTCATGTGCGGCCTTGTTTAATAGAGGAGCGATTTACTGAAGTGTTTACTTACACTCTTATTTCATCCAGATATCGCCATGATAGGGCGGACTGGTAACAACCAGAGACGCCAGAAGCTTCGGAGGTTTATGGTGGGGGGGCTTTAGGCGCCTTTAAGAATTTCTTGGTGGCAAATGGTTGATCTGTGTCGAGACAAACGTGCACAGACACACACGCATGAACCATGTGTTTTATTCCTTGAATCTTGGTGTAGTAATTCTATGCGACTCTTTCTCAGTGCAGCAGCTTCCTTTAATAAAGACCAGTCCCTACTGTTCTCTCTGTTAGTGCAAGGTGACTGGTCTTGACTCCGCCCCTTTGTAGTTTTCTGCTCACATGTTGTGGGTGGGCCTTTTTAGCCCCTCCCACAACTCTGCTCTCTGCACAGGCTATGTACAGCACATACCGTGTTTCCCCGAAAATAAGACACTGTCTTATATTTTTTTTGGCTCCCAAAAACACACTAGGTCTTATTTTCGGGGTAGGTCTTAAAAATAAAAAAAAAACTTACCTTTCGGAAGACGCGAGCCCGAGTTCTGGCTTCTGACAGGCGGAGTGCATGTAGTATCAGGAGCCGGAACTAGAAAGAAAGCATCGGCTTGTGCGGCTCTGGAGTGTGCACTGCCGCATGCTTTCTTTCAGTGTCCCGCTGCCTTCACAGGGAAAGAACACGACTCGGTGAGTACTGTCCTCCGGTTTTTAATTTATGTATGCTTTTCTTTTC
>NC_092860.1:10223897-10234198 GCF_032062135.1 Pyxicephalus adspersus | reverse complement strand
ATTAAGCTTTAGATTTTTTAGGCTGAATTACAGTTTTGGGTGGGTTTTTTTTCTGAACTGGACAGATTTACACTAGGTCTTATTTTCGGGGTAGGTCTTATATTAGGGCAGGTTTAGAAAATAGTGCTGGGTCTTACTTTCGGGGTAGGTCTTATTTTCGGGGAAACACGGTAGCTATTTTTATATGGTAATATCTGGGCTTTTAAAGGCATCTGGTACAAACAAACTTAGCCTATTGAGGAAGAGATTTTAAAAGCCCAACCTTAGTCTTTTGTAGGGGCAGAATTCTGCTTTTCAGGGCCTGCCCTTCACCTCCCTTCTACATGTACACCCCAGGTTATCATTCACAGAGCATTCTGACAATCCCACTACTAGTCCCCTGCAACTTGGAGCAGAAATACGCATAATGGAGTGGCAAAGAGATGAGCTCATCAGTCTGCTGCTTCTCCTTTCACAGTCCAGTCACAGGCTGGGGGAGGAATAAGACCTGCAGCAGGGCAAAATCTGCTCTCCAATCCTGATAAATCAAGACTGCATGGACATATAAATCCTTGCATGTCCCTGGCGTGTTTAGCGGCTCGCCTGGAGCTTTGATCTAAATTCCTGGCAGTGATTGAACCCGGCACGGTTTATATAGACTAGCCAATTAAGCTAATTGAAAATTGGTCCGCGTGCTCATATTTTTTTTCACGAAAGCTTTGTTCCCGGTCAATCTGTCCTGCGGCATATGGTGCGGCCTCTCTCTTCGCACATAGCGGGTGGCATGTCGTCCATCTGCAGGTCGATGTGTCGGCAGGAAGTGTCAGCCTGGTGAACACGCGGGTGGCTCAGCTGCGACAGATGCTCCCGGCTGGTCCTGGGAACGCGTCTCCTTGTTCGCCTTGAGCGATGGGATTCCGCCGTTGGGATTGCAAGCGGCCTCCCCAAACTGTCTCGTGTCTGTTAGCTGATAGCAGATGTTCTAAACATGGAGGTGGCGATGGGAAGTCTGTGGCTTCTGTACATCATGTATACATTTCAGGGGGGTCATCCTCTGATGTTTGGGACTGGGGTGGGGGGCAGACGCTGTGTGCGTGTTTGTTGGTTTAAAAATGAAATTCAAATCTCTCATCGTCTGAATATTCTAGAAATTCTGACCTCTCTATTGGCTGAAGTGTTTTTAACAACTTCACCTCCGACACCTTGATGGATCAGAGCCAATTTTCATCTACAGATACAACAATAATGGTTCCATTGCTTCCCCAAAGAGAAGCAAAATTTTATTTTTTCCCCCTGGAAATGTCAAGAAATTGCAACATTGTTGCAAAGGATACCCCCCCCCCCCCTCCCTCTTGTGCAGCAGCAGCAGCTTCCTGTAATAGACTGATCCCTGCTCTGCTCTTTCTTTTTTCTTTTCTTGTGATTCTTATTTTGGGTTTGACTGGTGTTGGTTATAAAAGGGGTCAGTGTAGATATAACTCACAGTGATTGGTACACGATGCTATAATTATGACATAAAATAATATATAAATCAAAGTTTTTTTGATTACGTGTTACACTAATTTGTGTAATTATATAAATAAAAAATAACAAATGAGAGATGTGTTACAATACATAATCCCCGTACAGATGTTGGATAATTGTCGCTGAAATGATCTTTCGTGGTTGTTTCCAGTGACCGATGAATGGGGCGCTTTACTCACAGTGTCAGGTTTTTGGTTGTGTTTGGTTTTTTTTCTTAAGGGGGAGGGGGAGCACAAGTGAGCCCCGCTGTGCTTTCCTTCATAGGCGTGCACGTTGGTCATTTCTGATTGGTCCTTCATCAATCCTCCAGGGCAGATTGATGAACAATGGAGGAGCACTGTAAATGGCAGACTTGACATGCTTGAGGCGAGCAGACAATTATCTGTGTGTATGTAGCTTTGCAATTGACCTTGCACCTATATTACTAAACAGTATTTATATAGCGCCAACATGTTACCCAGCAATGTACATTAAATAGGGATTGCAAATGACAGACAGATTTAAACAATGACACAGGAGGAGCAGAGAACCCTGCCCAGAAGAGCTTACAATCCAACCCTCTTGTAAAAAGTGTAAAAACTCTAGCAAGCAGAAGGGGGGCTGTAACATAACCACAGGCATTAATAAAGGGTTATTCAGCTTTCTTTTTGGATAACCTGAATCCATCCAGGGCTTCAATCCAGATGTTTCCCCTCACTTCCTGTGCTGGTGACAACTTTACAAGGCAGAAAGTAAAGGAATTTCTGCAACTGCCATTACACCTGATATGATTTTCCATCCTTCCCCCAAATTTAGAAGGAGGATGAGCGGGTTATGTCACCCTAGGAACGTAGAGGGTGTTTTGTAGGGCCAGCCTTTAGATGTCTGAGGTCCTCAGCTGCTTGGTATAGAGCTCACTTCCCAACATCTTAATCAACCCCCCCCCATCCCATTTTAGGAAGCATAATATGGTAAAGGATGTGCCATTGCAGGTCAATTAATAGTTCATTGTTGGAGTTCTTCTTTAAACTTTGCAGCTGTATGTTCCTGTGTCACCGGTGAATGCGAATGCGACATCTGTGAGGGACGGACATGACTGAGAATTCGACTTATCAGCTATGTAGAGGGGGCCACAACACAAAGGCTGAGATTCACAGATCTCCGTGGCGCTGTCACAGCAACAGCTGCGCAATCTCTCAGCCTCACCGCTCAGGCATGCCGAAACCGCACAGCTGTTAATGTCGTTCCTTCAGAAGAGCAAACTGCAGATGCGCATCACACACGTCTGTGAAATTATACAAGCTGCACGACTACCCCCCTTCCCCTTCCTGTAATATGCCCCATCATCAGAGCGTAAAGAGCACCTGTGCTAGAGCAATACACAGAAATGTGAGAAGGCGCTTGGGGGGGTGTGAGTGGTGCAGTTGTTCCTTCAGTGACTACATACATACTGTATCCCATTATGAGGGGTCCTAACCATCCCAATGCTCAGTTCTTGGGTCTTTACCCCTGCTGTGCCCAATATGAGGGGCTCCTGCCATCCTTAGCCATTTTCAGACAGCATGGACAAGGACTGCCCGACAAAGTTCAGGAATTTTTCTATATAAGTACCCCAACTATTCTGGATTCTGAGCTCAAAGCCTCCTATCCCCCCATTCCTATTGCTGAATTCCCTGACCAATAGTGACGCAGGATCTCCCTTCACTTCCTGCTCAGACCCGAAGTGATCCAAAACCAAATATATGGGTTGGGTCGTGCTTTAAGGCATCATTTTTATTTCTGGACTCTGAAACTCGCATGGCAAATAAGGAAAAAGTGCTCAACCGCTCAGAAACGTCCGCTGGTGCCTTCTGGGTGATTCCTGGCTTTGGGAGTTACGTACCCATTGGCAGCCCCAACTGATTTATTTTTACTAGGGGATTTTCAATGACTGGAATTTCAGAAAGATAAATTATCGTCTGTTTGTTATCCTTGGCAGGTTGCTTATAATAAAGTGTCTGGGAGCTCGGGCCCCTCTCACCCCCTTCACATGGTAATGGTGACATCACGCAGGCGATGGAGATTGATGGAGGGATGAGGAGGCGCAGTGTACAATTTCAGGTGTCTGGAGGATCACATCCAGGACGTCGGTCATCCGTCATCTTAATGGTGTCGTTAGCGGCGCGGCAGGCGGTTTGTAGTCGCCGGAAATCTATATGCGGCTCCGCATTGCTCACGCTACAAGCTGCAATTCGAAAGGCAGAAATGAATGCAGCCGACGGTGCTCAGACTTTTTCGTAATGTGCAACATACAAAAACACCCATTGCAATCTGATTGTACAATCCCCTGGGCAAATATAAGGTGGGAGCACCGAATGCACAGCTCCCTGCACCCCCTGATATTTGTTGACTTTGTGAAGGCTCAAATTGCCTTCCATTGACAACTTGGCCCATATTGGATCTCAGACACCTACAGGGTGGGGTTCAGTCCATCACATGTGAAGCCCCCCCCCCCCCCCCAATATTACACCCCCCTCCACATTCATCTGCTCCTTTAAGCCCCTCAAGAATGTCTGATGTCTCATCGGCTGCACATCTTCAGCTCTTTGCCTGGCTGACCCCCTTGGTGTGTTGGCTTCCTGTCGCTTTTAATGAGGTGCGGGAAGCTTCTGGCCGCAGTCCCTTTGAAGAGAGATCTTGCACATTTTTGTGACACCTTTATGCAAGACCCCCGGCAAATGATTGCAAACTGAGAAATGTGATTGGTTGTTGCTGAGTGCTGATTGCCGGTCTTCAAATAAGGACCAATGAGAATCCAGCAAACTAAAGGCAGATGGTTTTCGATTTGGTTTTATCTAGAAATCCCAAATATAAAGATTGCTGTTCTGTAAGATTTTTCTTACCTGTAGATAAGTTACTTCCACTTCCTGTAGCAAAGTGACAACGTGTTCTTTCTACAGTGAAACTGCACAGCCATTTTGTCACCCTGCAACAGGTCTTATGCTACATACAGATATTAGATTTGCATCATCCGATACAAATGCTTATGATCATTTATTTCTCCCATCCACTGACTGGTCACCATATTTGATGGCACATTAGATTGCAAGCTCCTTGGACTAGGGCCAAACATCAAGGGGTCTTTGCATATGATTTCCATGTAAATAAGGAAACTCATGAAGTGAATGTAGTCCTCCCTGTTCGTGTCTTTCACACTTGTTTGTCACCTCCGTGAAAATCACCATTATGGAAGTGTCAGTGGGCCTTTGTTGGTGACTTCAAGTTCTACAGCGCCATATTATATGGTGGCACCTTGTTAATTAATTGTCTTCCTAAGCTGTACTTTGAAATCGTTCTCAGCGAAATGAAAATGAAATGTTTTATAGATGTTTGATGGAGACTTGCCACTGCCCAGGTTAATACAGATTTTTTTTTTTTTTTGTTTCTTTTCAGATCGTGAGGATCAATCAATTCTTTGCACGTAAGTAATTATTATTATTATTATTATTATTATTGTACAGGATTTATATAGCGCCAATATATTATGCAGTGCTGTACATTAAATAGGGGTTGCAAATGACAGACTGATACAGACACAGGAGGAGGAGAGGATCCTGCCCCGAAGAGCTTACAATCTAGGAGGTGGGGGAATTAACACACAATAGGAGGGGGTAAAAGTAATGAAAATTTAATTGCACCATCATGGCTCTGTGTGTAGATTTAGAATTTTTCTTCCCCAAATTCATTCCAGAAAATAAGAATTATTTTGGGATGGGAAGAAGCTATATGAGGCCCCATTAGAAAGATTTACCCTCGCTTCCTGCTGTGGTGACAACATTTTTACCAGAAAGGAAGTGAGGTAGGATCTGCAAAAGGGATACACAGTTGTGTCTATGAGTGCTGTTATTTGGCTGTATTTTCTCCCTGTTGGAGCAGAATTATGAGTCAGCCTATAAAACTTTGTGGTGGTGACCCCATCAGTAAAACCTTGCTCAGTCACTAGAAAATGAAGCTCCATTTTTAGACCAGAATCCCCCTTTAAATCTGTGCATGCAGCTGTGTCTCTGCACCTGGCTGGAGCCAGCTGACAGCTCATCTACATCTCTCACCAGCTCAGGGGGGAATATAGGGGAGGGGGGAGTCATGTGCCCAGCATCTGTCTGCCCCATAAATCCCCCCAAGGTGGGCAGCCATCCTTCATTCACATTCCAGACTGATGTAATGTTCACAGTTGCCTAAACAGAGACTTTGCTGGGGTTGTGCAGGCAAAATATTTAATAAAGTTGCAGCTCATTGGGGTGGCTGCAGCTTTCCACACGTGTCGTGTGAGCTGCACTTCCTGCCGGTTCTGCGGCTGTCAGCCAGAGACAAGAGTGGCCGCAGATGGACATCTGGACCCTTGGGAAGAGAAGGGAGTAACAATAGGGATACTTATCTGAGCTGTCCCAGCAAAGCACCGCCCACTCATACCTATCCTGAACAAGCCACACCCACTTAAAGCCTGATTTTTGAACAGTCAACTGCTCAGCATAAACTTATCGAAAGATTCACATTAGGAGCCCTAATTATAGAGCTGGAGGTCAGCAATATCCTGAGCCATTAAAATGCCCCCCTATATTGATCGCCCCATTCTTACAAATCTCTTTTAACTTATGCAGAGAGCTGGATATCCCTTATCCCCGTGGCTACAATTCATGCGCTATTGTCATCATTTGTAGCCACCCCATTGTACTGTAGAGAACTGAAACTACAATTGTAGCCACACCCAATTATGATACACAATGCAAAGAATCATGGGACATGTAGTTTTCTTATAGGCAGGGAGCTGACATTGCAGACACTCTGCTGCCCTCTAGTGTTCGGTCCGAGATAGTGAAAAAGACCAGCACTGAGTGCATAAAGAATAAATATCACTCGATCATACAATTGTGTGCTGGTTGCTCTTGATTAATTCTCAATGAAGCTGTGAATATGGATGATCATTCCTTTAAATGGAATATTTAAATATTGTGGCCCTGGCACAACCTTTAAGGGTTTACTAAAATCTGGAATTGCAGTTGCACCAGTAAGGCTCACAGGTCTATAAATTCAGTCCTAAGGTTGGCTCTCAATCCCGAAAAGCTTTTAAAACTTTTTTTTTTTTTTTGATTATTTAAATCCACATTCCAGAAGCAGCGATCTCTCTCCTTAAAAATCCCTTTATTGCACACATGGGGTGAACATAAATTTTTTTCATGCACAGACGCAGATCTCTGTTTTTGGCAGGCCAGAGCTCTATCCCCCTCTCCTCCTCTCTTGGTTTGATTGATGGGCAGACCAGTTGCGCTTGCAGGTTTTGGCTTTTTAATACCTTATAGCCTTCCTGGCAGATGGGCCATAAAGGGACGTTTCTCCTGGCGTAGAGATCCACGTCCAGGGAAGATAGACGGCTGGGATTTTCTTCAATTAACCGCAGACATACCTGCCATTCCAGCCTCTTGGCATCATACAGGAAGCCCGCCATAAATATAGAATGAAAGGGCCAATTTTTTTCATCCTTAACGTTCTTGTTACTTTTGGGATAACATAAACTGATCACTTTATTTCAGTGCTAGGAGGTTATGTTTCGTGACTTAGGTGTCATAAGCAGTGAGAAGGTGCCAAAAAACACAAGATGGGATCACCCATTTCATGTACCCCGGGTTACATACGCGATAAGGACTATAGGTTTGTTCTTAAGTTGAATTTGTATGTAAGTCTGAACAGGCACATTATTTTAATAAATGCAATTAGGACAGATGTCTGTCTCAACATATTATTAGGCAGCGTGGTATCAGTTACTGTATAATATCTTCACTGTGAGTTAATCACAAACAAAGCAAAAAAAGAGCCCAGACATTCATTACCTTCTGGGGCAAGCTGTGCTTTGATGTGCAAAAAGAAAAAACTGCGGAGTTTGTCTTGGTCATTAAAGAGTTACTAGATGTTACAGATCAGCTCAGTCTCAGCTGTGTTTAGCAAAGGAATTCTTCTGCAAGTCATGTGAACTGCCCCCTCCCCCCATCAAGCCTCTGTCCTGCACACAAACAAGCAGGGAAGCCTGTTGGTATCTGGGAGTCGTTCCAATGTCGTGTGTCCTTAACTTGGGGACTACCTGTATCTATGAGCTGGTTCCCCAGTATATAGTTTTTGGTACCTTCCATTACCTCCCCATCAGATCTCAGTGCTGGTTACAACCTAATCCCCCCTAACCCAGCTTCCTAATGTTGCCCATGTGACATTCAAATTAGGCGGAGGTGAGGCTTGAATAGCACAGGACTCTGACTGTCATGGAGCACCCTATGATCCTTTTTTTTCCTTCTATCTCAGAGGTGAATCCGGTGCAGGGAAGACGGAGAATACCAAGAAGGTTATCCAGTATCTGGCTCACGTCGCCTCATCACACAAGGGGAAGAAGGATCACACTATTCCGGTGAGTTGATGATGGAGGAAGCCTGACTTACCGATATCCAGACCATTTACCTATGCCCATTCAAAGCCCCTGCTGCTCTATGTTCGGCCAATGATTCTGTAGTTTGCTGCCGAGTGGGCGGGCCTGCCTTGGGCTCTCTCTTGTTCTCTATGAGAGCGTTGAAGGCAAGCTCTGCCCAATTTTTAAATCCGTGCAGAGGAACCTGGAGATTGTATATGCAGCTCACAGGCCATGCTGTGCAGGGATAACCCTGCCAAGGGGTAAAATCTTCCAAATCTAAAGACAGATTCCTCCTAAAGAGGACCTGTCTAATTCATTACCAGGTCTTTGGGCAGACTGTTCAACTACAATACCTCTAAGAAGGAAGATTGGAAACTTTCTATGCACTGTTGTGTATTCTTCACCACCAGAGATCCAGTCACATGGGCTTATGCAAAAACACAAAGTGTACCAGCTTGTGAGTGTGCATAACATTAAAGAAGGATAGTATCCTTCTATCCAAAACATAAAGAAGATGATCAGCCCCATAATTCGAACATGTGCATACCAGTATCATAAAGCTGTAGCTACAATATTTGCAGAGTGACAGCAACTTTGGAGCTTTTTTCATAATATAGTTATGCACAATCTGTAGCTGTAAGGCATCAGGTCAGACGGTTACCGCATTTATCAGACTTCATGTGATCTCACCTGCCAGACCAAGCTTGTAAGGAGTTCTAACGAGAGCAAAGTTTAATAAAGCTGCTTGGCTATGTTAATGTTGTGATTTTTGCATATTCTTACTGGGGACAGCTCTTTTTATTTTTTATTAATTAGCATGTTGGGTTTGTAATGTTTGTGACTAATTTGTGATATTAACTGCACCCTACTAACCTGTTCATTTGTTTACTGCGACAGACGGAGTCACCCAAAGCCATCAAACATCAGGCAAGTGGATTTCCTGTATACTCCCGCTGCTCCTTATCTTTCAATACATAAATGTCTCCTCCTTCGGTCTGCACACCCTGGGGTGGCCATTTACAGGTGGGTAGGTTGTCTGCTTGATGCCCTCTTCAATCAGAGGTGCCCGGACAGCCACCCCATTGCTCTGTCTGAGATGCCCGGGTACACCAGATGGGTCACCCCGGTCACTCTGTCAGATGCCCGGGTACACTAGATGGTCACCCCATTACTCTATCAGGTGCTCAGACACACCGAATGGCCACCCCAGCTGTGAGGTCCGATCAGGGCTTGCTGCGGACTCCTCCTGTACTCTGTATCCCACTTAGTTTCAAAGAGATTCTCATTGCTTTATAGTTTATTATTCCTTTATAGTCTATCTGATTCACGCTTGAACCCTGAAACCATTCCATTATAAATAATAACCCTTCCTCATGTGTGGGAATCATCCACTGCACGGCCGCGAGTGGTAATCCATTTAAATGATCCAGAATCCTCCCATCTCATGTTCTGGGGAAAATAATTTTATACATTTATATTTTGTGCTACTTTATCAATGTCCCTTTCTTGCATTATGATTGGCTGCCCTGTAGCAATTCAGGCTTATTGGTGGTCATTAGGTTGGGAGGAGACTGCTTTAAAATCCTATAGGAAATGTTCTGGAAAGAAAGTGATGTGCCATCATTACAATGCGTTATTGTTTGCTCTGAAATGCGATAGCTCATGTCATTGCTTTGCACTGATTATCTGTAACATATTTATTATATGTCTGTGTATGCTGCCTAGCCAAAAAAAAAGTCACATGGTAATATTTCATTGGGCCACCTTTAGCTTTGATCTGGGCACACGTTTAAGGTGGTATTGTTTTTGATAATCTGATACAATGTCACAACATTTAGTCGGAGTTGTGTCAAGTTCTCCCCAGCCATTCCCACAGATTTTCAATGGGGTTCAGGTCTGGTTCAGGTAGTGGCCGATCCATGGGTAAAAATGCCCCCTGAACCACTTTATAATTTGAGCCCAGTGAATCCTGGCATTGTCATCTTGGAATATACCCGGTCTTTGGGCAAGAGAAAATCCATTGATGGAAAAACCTGATCATTCCGTATGTTCAGGGAGTCAGCTGACTTAATTTTTTGGGCTGATGCTGAAGCAACCCCAGATCACAACACTGCCACCCACAGTTACCCCAGATAAAGAAAAATCATAAACAGGTAACCCAGGTCACAAGGCTGTTTCCACAGGCAATCCAGACCAGTGTTCGGAATTACGGACTACTAAACTTACAGGCCCTGTACCGCGCGCATGCACGGGGGAGACGTGTTACTCAAAGGGGAAGAAACTTACCCCATAGTGACGTCATAATGACAGAACGTGCCCACTCAGGCAAAACTGGCCCTCCGCCCTGAGCCTGGGATCCATACAGGAGACATGGTCTGCGTCCCCGCCC
>NC_092860.1:10212560-10223787 GCF_032062135.1 Pyxicephalus adspersus | reverse complement strand
TTTTTTTTTTTGGCCAGGCAGTATATATTATCATTTTCTGAGCTTTACATAGATGTTGTTGTTATCCTCCTCCAAAAAACAAAGTTTAGCTATGCATTTAACCCATCCGATGTTTTGTGCATTTTGTGATAATACCGTGTGTCTCGGTGTAACCTCCATCTCCGGGGGGTGGGGGGGGGGGGCTTTTAGGCAGGCAATAAACCCCAAAGCTGTTTGTATCCCTGTGTTAAATTTGGTGTCTGCATTAATCCATATCCATTAATATATATTTTTTTTCACTGTCATTTTTGTTAAACTACAGAGTGGATCCTTGTTGTATGTGAGTAGCCTGTAGCCACAACCCCTCACCCCCTTTACACCCCCTTACCCCTTACACCCCTAACCCCCACTCCTCACCCCCACACACAATTGTAATTTTTTCACTTGCTGTTCCCCACCGCACTCCCACAAAACACCCTCTGACCTCTCTGTATCCTCCAATCATTAATTCCTGTCTCTCTCCCGCTTTACGGGGAGCATGCATGACACCCGCTTCGCCTTCCTGTCTTGACGCCATCTGGCGCTACCTGCTGTCCGCTAACAAAAAAAGAAAAATCAATCCACTTTGATTATGACTACGAGGACCGGTTACATTGAGTGAATCATTGAAAAGAAAACCCATTGGGGGAGAACTCCTATAAGAGAGGTATGGGGGCTGCCATTGCTGAACATAATAAATATAACACATGCACAGCTGTATGACTTAAAGTGATGACAATACATTTTTTTGGATGGGAAAAATTGAATAACCCCATCATGTGCTATTTCGACAGGAAATGACAGAAAATCTTTATTGGGGGCAAAGATAATGGGAAAAGTGAGAAGCGTTGGTGCCTTGTGGTTTGCAGGGTGATAGGCAGCTCTTTTATGTTCCAGGGTCCCTGTGGAATCATGGAAGATATTGGAGCCATTCTACTGGAAGAAGTCCACATTCACAGAACAAGCATGCCATTGATAAATATGGGGGTTCTGTACTTCAATATTCATACCTGGTGAGCAACCAGTAACCACATTAAAACCAATAGAATCAGCATGCGGAGCAAGGAGGTTACAATATCCAAAGGAAAGTTCAGCAATGGCAGCCTCCATTATGGTTTCCCTTCAAATATGTACGAGCTATGTGAATAAAGCCAGGTCCACCTGTTTCTATCATTAAATCGGTATACAGAAAGTCATGTTTTATATTTTTTTAAATCAGTTTCTGTTCATGTATTTCGATTAAAATCAAACTTTCCATAAATCTTGAACATCCAACCTCTGAATACCCGTGGCAGCTTAAAGTGACACTTATGATGCAACTTGTCAGAGTTTTTTGGAGTCCCCCTGTAAGAGAGCTGTGGATTCTGCTAGTTAAAGTGTTTATCTGTTTATCTTTTTAATTGTTTTTACTCCTTTCAATAGGGTGACAACACTGTGCCTTCTGCAGAAAAATCACACTACTGCGTTGTCACCCTGTGGACAGTGTAGCCTCAGATGGACATTAGGGGAAATCCACTCTACTAAACATTTAGCAGCGGCAGGTTTTTATAAAAAAAAAAAAAAAAAGAATACATTGAATTCTATCATTACGTAATACGAGGGGGTGCTGAGAAGATCCTGGCTTTGCCCCCTTCCAGATGAGATAGAAAAATGACTGTGGGGGCATATGACTAATATCTTAGTATGACAGCCTAATATCTTAGTATGTAACTGTGCAAATATCAGGTCTTTGCGATTTTTAAAACTGTTTTTTCTTTTAGTGAGAAGCTGTGATGGCAGAGGCACAAGCAAGTTTCACATCGTTGGAGTTAAGGGCCGTCTTGAAGTTTTTGTTTCTCCAGGTAAAGGAAGGACACTTCTCCCCCAGTGTTTGTGACATCTCGTGTGAATGTCCTTTGCTGACTTTCCCTGGAGAAACAAAAACTTTATGACGGCCCATAACTCCACCAACATGAAACTTGCTTGTGCCTCTGCCATCACAGCTTCTCACTAAAAGAAAAAACAGTTTTAAAAATCGCAAAGACCTGATAATTGCATATACATAATTGTTACATACTAAGATATTAGTCTGTCATATGCCCCCACACTCATTTTTCTATCTCATCTGCAAGGGGGCAAAGTCGGGAACTTCTCAGTAACCTCTCGTATATTATGATTTCATTTGCTATCGCAAGCCTTTAAACAGACCCTGTCATTATGCCTATTCAATTCCTTGCTGACATGCTCCATGCTCTTATATACTTCCAGTCCCTGAGCGCCCCCTCCATCCATTATTTAGCAGTCCTCTCCAAGCTCTGTGTTGTATAGGGTTGCTAGAATTTGCATAGAGTTTAATATGTCCCCCCTTTCCTTAAGATTTTACTGTATAGGCCCAGGCAATGCATGCTGGGAGAAGGTCCTGGGCTAAATGACAAAGTCTTTTTAAATCCTTGCCTTTCCCTGCAGTGGATGTCATGTGACCAAAATACCTAGGCATTAGTCATGTGGTTTTAGGCCATCCTGACACCATGCTGGGCATTTAGATTCAGTTCCTTCCTTTTGCCTAAAGATTTGAAGATAGTGGGACAGAAAAGTCAGGATAGGATGGCAGAAACGTTTAAATATGGATATATCAGAGCAAAGGTCTGCTTGAATAGGCTAACCCAAAGAGTAGTGACATGTATGAAGCCATCCAGCCAATCAGCACTCCGTCCAGGAGAAATGTACCAGCAAAGACAGGTTTTAGTTGGCCAGGGTCACTGCAGATTGTCCCATAAATAGAAATAATATAAAGTGTGTTCCCGCACCTGACGGCACCTCTGTGTGTCTTTATATCTATTTATTACTCCTGATATATTCATTACTCAGGAAGCATGCAGCGAGCGGCTTTTCTTGCCGGCCTGCAGGGTTATTCCATTACGGTGTGTGGGAGGCCAACAAAAATACCCATAATCCCCGGCACTCACCTGCCACCCGGAGCAGAGACATTGTCTCACACAAAGCTTTTTTTCCTCAGGCAAAGGTGATCTGACAAGGAGGGAAGCGTGCACAAAAGAGTTATTTATCATTCAATGGCAGAATTGGTATAAACGCACCTCTCTGTGCAGCCGCGCATTGTTCCGCCATGAATAAGTGTTTGCATTTCAGGGGAAAAATTACAGTCATCTGGCTCATTAACCTTTACTCGGATGGATATTGACTGCTGTTCTGCGAAGGGAGAGAATCTTCAGGCTTCATGTATCAGCAAGTCCATAGTAATGGACAAAGCAAAGTGTATACATGTGCTGCTTTTCCTATTCCATAATAAAGTTTCATTCCTCCTGCTGCACTTTTTGTTGACATTTATGAAAAATGCAGCAGCTAGAGAACCATTCTGCCATGGTCAGGGCAGGTGAGTGGAGCGGGTAACACAGATGTAGCCTAGCTATGAATTAGTCAAATTTTTGTTGACTTGTTTCGTAATGTTTGAGACGTTTTGCTGCTTATCCCAAAAACTTTTTTTCAGAAATGCCAGATCAGCATAGTGATCAGCAAAATGTCATCAGAGCCAGTCCTTATGAATACATTGCCAGCTTTACCATGACCTAGATCAATGAGATCCTTCAGGCACAGATGTAGCCCAAAGAAGACATGGAGTGAAAAGGTCCTCTTATGTGGGACCCCCTAGTTAAAAAAAAAAAAAAAAACACAGCCCCCCTCCCCTTTGCACCAGTCAAGTGCATTACCACATTTGCATTTTTTGCACTGTATTGTGCATAGTGCAAGAAAATTGCACGGTTTGTTGATTGACTATGCACAAGTGTGTCAGTATGTCAGTAACACTTCATGCAGTTCATAGACAAAGGTGACACATCTGGGGAAAGCCAAAGTTGAGGACCCCAAATCTTAACGGACACTCACAACATTGTACAGGTGTTCTTGTGAGATTTGGAAAACTCACCTTTGCTAGGATTCCATGAGGAGGCGCAGGGATGACATTGTGTAAATTGTGTAAAAAGTGTAAATTATTTCTTCCTGTTACGTTTGTAAAAGTATTTTATAATTTATTTTCATTTTAATGCCTTGTTTTAATCGCGGGGCTCCTACTATCATGCATGATCCGCTTTGACCAATTGCTGACAGGGTCCCTTTGAGGGTTTAAATACAGCAGGAAGTCTCCTACTAATTAAATTAATCTTCATGAATTGTACTTTTTTAAAGATATAGACGTTACCTTTATCGTATTGTAAGGTAAGTGGACAGATGCCTTAGGGTTGGACACATGTTGGTGCTTATAAGGTGATTAATTATGCGGTAATCCGTTAAGAACTACGGTTTCTGGTAACGTTTTCCCACAACGTACACAAATCATTTTTCAGTATTATTCATCTTCTTTGTCTCCCTCTTCCAATAATAGCTATTTTTATTCCACAGGGAGAGTTGGAACGTCAGCTGCTTCAAGCCAACCCCATCTTGGAATCTTTTGGAAATGCCAAAACCGTGAAGAACGACAACTCTTCTCGCTTTGTGAGTGAACCCGTTGCATCGCAACTGTTACATAAATGATAATAATTTACAGAAAGGTGGCAAAATGTATTGTTGTGTAGAAGGGTAGAGTCCTTGTAATACAAGGTTACATATAGAACATAAATGGAAAGGTTAGCACCATCTGCAAGAGCATAAAAACCTAGTGGGGTGCAGCAGAATTTAATTGGAGATGCATCAAAAATCAAATATTATTACACAGTACTTTGATAACGCTGACATATTATGCAGCGCTATACAAAGTCCATAGTCATGTCACTAGCTGTCCCTCAAAGGGGCTCACAATCTAATGTCCCTACCATTATAGTGTATATATAGTATACATAGTATATAGTCATATGTCTTTAATACATTCTAAAGTCAGTTAGGGGGAAGCCAAATAACTTAACTGCTTGTTTTTGAAATATGGGAGAAAATCGGAGTACTTGGAAGAAACCCACGCAAACTCCAAGCAGATAGTACCCTGGCTAGGATTTGAACCTGGGACCTAGTGCTGCAAAGGCCAGAGTGCTAACTTCTGAGCCACCATGCCACCCAGATATTGGTTACATTCATGTGTATATGGCCGCTCCTTCCATGTGACTGTGCTCCAAGGGTTTGGGTGCTCATTTGTGGTTTGGCAAAGGTGCACCTGTACACAAATACCCAGCAGTGCCTACAATAAGGAAATTGTACTATGTGCCTTGTTTGTCTTTGCAACCCCTAAAAGTCAGATCCTGCTAGTGTAGCCTTACCCAGTAATGGGATTGGAATGGGGAGGAGTCAGAATTCTTATTGGGATTTTATTTCTGTACTATTTGGGTAGCTGCATCCTTTCTATAATGCACAGGGACAGAATGTAAATGAAAATCCATAATGATAAATTTCCAGGTGGTACATGCTACTTTAAAGGAATATTTTTCATTCCCGTTTTGCCCTAAACAGAATACATACAGCACAGGAACTAGAATCTTTAGTGCTTCATTGCAAAAATCTGTTGATTTTACCGCCTTGGTAAAGGTTTTGCCCAACCTGTTCCATACCTCCAGTCAGAGCCAGCACAGACCCGGCTGCAGCTAAATAAGCACAGCAGGTGTCCGGTTTCTTCCAGGTAATCCCCCTATGTAGTCCTATTCGCCTCCTTGTCCTGAAAGCACCTGATTAGACAGAAGCCGGTTCTGCCTGAAATAGGAGCTTAGAGTGCCACAGCCGTGACATCACCCTGGGCTCTGCTGGCCGGGATTTGTGTGCCGTCTCTGTGTCATCTCCTCTAATACTTCCTTATGTGATCCCTGAATACATCCCCTGCGCTCATTCCATGAAGAGAGGACCGCCTGAAAATAATCCCTGACTAATGTGCTATGCAGGGCATAGGCAGCAATGAATTCTCTTTATTTGGGGTTTGTTATATGCAGTCTGTCCCCCCATCAGATGACCCAAGGCACTTGTTAGTCATATAGCATCACTGTCTGTATTTTACCCTGTAAGGTGCTGCATGGATGAACTGTTTCCAAAATTTCCAACCACAATCTGGAGTAGGAAAGAATTCCAACCTCTGCTCTCTCTGTCACCATTATAATAATTTCACTTTAATTCCTGCAGGAAGTGAGGGTTAAATCTCTCCACCAGGAGCAATAAAAACTTGATTGAGGATGTAAATCTTCCCCATTTTATTCAAAACTTAAAGTATAAATTCAGAAAAGTTTACCTTTTTTTGAATTTTTGCTGCAATGGGGTTTTTGATGCTATCAGGGGTGGCATAAAGTGATTTTCCCCCAATTCAAGTGTTGGTGGCATCCGGTTCACCATTATAGAAGGTGGGGATACAATCTCCCCAATGTGGCATGTTTCAGAAACACAAACTTGTAGAGTGAAATGTCAGGATTGTGGGAGGGGCAGAGACACAAACTGCTGGGGGAAATCTCCCAATTGTGGTAGGGGCAGACACAAACTACTGGGGGAAATCTCTCCACGGTAAGAGGGCCAGAGACACAAATTACATGAATATGGAAAATTCTTTACTGTAAAGAAGTATCCAATTTTGGCGGTGATTCATCTCACCGCCACCCACACAAGTTGGAGTCATTTTGGAATATAGATTAGTTCAGAATTAACCTTTTTTTCTTTCTTTTTTTTTTTTTTTCAGGGAAAGTTCATCCGCATCAACTTTGATGTGACGGGTTACATTGTTGGGGCCAACATCGAAACCTGTATCCTTTATTTCTGTCCCTTCACCGCGGCTCAGTCTGCCAGGCCCATGGAATGCAGGAAATAGCAGTGGGGAACGCGGGCAGTTTTTAGCAATTGGATAAACTCCGACTTCCCCTTCTCCCAGCTTTTGTTTAAACACACGCCTGCCAAATCTAGCTCATCGTCTGCAGATGAAAACGTTTTCTTTTCCTACACAGCCGAATCCTGTAAGCCCTTTGTAATGTCGGGACTTTGTATGGGGTGTCAATGTATAGCCATTGGGCCAACCGTATCACCCCTGCTAGTATTAAACTGTTTTAGGAATCTTTAAATGCAAGGGCCAGCAGAAATATCATCATTATGTGGATCAGATACTGGCGCCTTCCTGCAAGTGCTATGCTTTGTAGTCTGCGGGTGAACCCCGTGTCACGAGTGTTCCGTGTGCTCAAGTGTGACAATTGATTATAGGTGAACGTGCATTGTATGGGGTTAAATGGAGTGTTAACCTTTAACTGTTCATCAGCCATATATCTGCTGGACTTAAGGCCCCTTTCTATGCAAGCCACAGAGGATTTGATTACTATATGTTAAGTGGTTGTGTTCTGCTAGCCCTGTGATGCGGGCACTCTTGCCGAATTGAAGAGGCTTCTTAGTGACCTAACTTTTTTTTTTTTTGCTGCACTTATAGCCTTGTCACCTCCCTGCCCCAATGATGTGATTGGATAACAGAGGAGCATAATGTCATAGAGGTCATCGCCCTGCCCTCTTATTTTACCAACTTTTTTTTACTATTGAAAGCACTGTGGGAAGCAGAAGATCCTTAATTGGATCAGTCAGACCATAGAGCGGGCTTTCTCAAACAGGGTTTCTCCAGAAGCTGCTAGAGGTTCTTTGAACTGTTACCTGCCATTGCATGATACATAAGTGTTGAGGCAGTGCCATGACTAATAATAATACTACAAAAGTGGTATTCTAGGCACCACTGTAAGGGGGCATGATTTCCATGGCCAGCAATTTAGGAGGTGAGGCTTAACCCCCCCCCCCACCACCACCACCCTCAATTAATTTGTTTTTTCCAAGGGTTACCCCAGGCCTGCAAATTATTCAAGGGTTCCTCTAGGTTAAAGAGGTTAAGGTACAGGTTTGCTTTAAAATAAGTCTCCAGTTTGTTTTAAAACTTGTTCTTGGGAGTCTTCTGTTTGGTCACATGATTTCCAGAAACATCCTTCTCTTCTTTTTGCAGCCAAAAATGCTGCAGAGCTGTGTACTGTGATGTGGTGACACCACACCCAGGGGGAAGGTCTATGACAGCCTGAGCTTACAGGAAGAGGGTAATTGATGCTGGGCGTCATTCAGCTTGGAAAATGACCATGTGGGTAAATTTTCCATGGGCACCAGTGTTGGAAACATGGTGCATATTGCAGCAAGTGCAGCAATTTTTGTTTTTACACAATTTGGGGCGATTTAATTTGAAAAAAATTATATATATACACCTACACCTAGACCTTAACATTCCTGCCAACAAAAATTCTTACTTGAGAATGAGAAACATCCAAAGGTGCAGAGCAAGGAGGGTGTAAGCCATTGAAAATGCGCAAGTCAGGCATCTCGTGTTACTCCTGATGTTTAGACGCCGTGCCACGGGCTGTTATTAATAGGGAGAGGGGATCTGAACCCAGCCTGGGCATTTCTCAGCAAAATCTCTACAGTAGGGAAATTAAATATCATTCTTGAGATTCCGACCCGAGCCAAGTGTACGATGAAATCCAGCTTTTCTTAATTAAAAACACATCACCTTGTCCTGAGCTTCCCAGGGGCCGGCTGGGCCAAGAGTTAACACTTTCAGGGTTTTTTGGTAAAAAGATACAAAGTTTTAGTTTTAATATACCTAGGCTAGATTGGTTTGCTCTGATTTTTTTTTCCACTTTGCTTCTTGGGACTCTATTTGGGCTTCTGGAACGATTCCGCGCTTTAAATTATTTTCTTAACGCTTCTGTACAGATTTGCTAGAAAAGTCTCGAGCAATCAGACAGGCGAAGGATGAGAGGACCTTCCATATCTTCTACCAGCTGCTCGCCGGCTCTGGGGAACACCTCAAATGTAAGCAAACAGTGAATATGTGTCTCTCTATAGCTTATCATATTCTGCTTATGGTTTATGCCCATCGGTTGACTTGTTTTATTACGGTGGGTAGTCTGCAGAATTGATGGATTGGCCTGCCAATGTTGTTGCCAAAACTTTTATTGAGTTACTGCACAGCCCACCATTGTCCCTCTCTTGCACTCTTATGTGCTGGCCCAGCTCTTTCACCCCTCCCTATATAACCTTTTACTTGGAAGACAGAACAAAGGCAAATACTATAGAATACTCTTGCCAGCAGCAGGCCCAGGGCTTTTGGATGTCCACACCAGGGTGCATAAACATATAATCTTTTGGGAAGCTTTTTGTTGTAATGAAATCTGGTGACAGGGTCTGTTGATATTTAAATGGCAGTAAATCTCTTGACCCATTTGCCTTTTTTTTTTTCACCCCTCTCACAGCTGACCTTTTGCTGGAAAGTGTCAACAACTATCGCTTTGTGTCCAATGGTTACCTTCCCATCCCGGGACAGCAGGATAAGGACAACTTTCAGGAGACCATGGAGGCCATGCACATCATGGGCTTCTCTCACGAGGAAATTCTCTGTAAGTAACCCAGACACATTCTCCTCCTTTCCCTGTGAAAACATCTCCAAATCTAACTCGTGACATTATCTCTCCGCAGCCATGCTGAAAGTTGTGTCTTCCGTCCTGCAATTCGGTAACATTGTTTTCAAGAAGGAGAGGAACACAGACCAGGCGTCCATGCCAGAAAACACAGGTGGGTCTCCTGGCGTCACCAGACCTGAAATAGTTGAATCTGTAATGCCGTTTGAGATTTTTATATCACATTCTGTATGGAAGCAAATTGTGACCAGATAGCAATCAATGTGATTTTCTGCAGAAAACGGGAGCCATACTTTTTACCTTGCTTGTTGCATCAGCAGAATTTTCAATGGGTCTGGCTGGTGTGTAAGTAAGGCACAAAACTAGTAGAACTGGCACTTCTGAGGGCAGAATTGATAATTAAAACAGCTGGTAATATACAGATGACCTGACCTTGTCCAGACACCCAAACCAGGGGCGCCAGCCCTGTGGTGGGTGGAACGCGTTGGGTGCAGAACCAGCATCTATCAGGGGAAAGTACATATTTTTTATTAGAAATCGAGCACTGATTGGGTCTAGTGGTTGTGCAGCTCCATCATTTTGCTCTTCAGTCTTATGGATAAGGGCGGGTTCATCAGGGAGCCTGGTAGCTCCCGCCAGTAGGATTGGGTGATTGGAACCTGCCATGATTGGGTTTGTTGGTAATATGCTGAATGGGCTGATCTTATCCAGACACCCAGAAAAGTTTCCCTGCTTTTATTTCGGAAAAAGTTTCATGATGCATTGCTCAAGCCAATTGCTGGGCCAAATTTTGTCACATACTTAAAGGTCCCCCAACGCCAATGGACCCAGTCATTAAACCACCAATGAGGGACATTTCCCTGGAGGGAGGATGCAGCTAGGTGTTTCCCACTCGTCCTTCCCCCTCCGCTCTTCACAGCACTGTGTGTACATGACTCGCTTGTTCAACTTTTGCTGGAAACAATCACAAAAAGTTTTCACTCCCACCAGTGGCCACACAAAGCTCCTCTAATTAAGAATTCCTCCTCATATATGTGGCTGTCAAACCTCTAAAGGCCCCTCTGCGATTATTCTCGGCTTTTTGTAGTTGCTGAAACTACACAGGGATTCTGTTTTGCGGTCAGTTAAAATGTGAAAGGCCCTCTGCCAAAGTTTCTTTTTTTTTTCATTCTATGGCCTCTCTGCACCCCAGAAATTCCTCAGTTTCCCCGATAGGATTGCATTACCCGTGGCACATACCACCCTCCCTTCTCCATAGGGGCGGCTCACGTTCTGCAGCCCCTCCTTGAAGATAATTTGCGTTTAATCGCCCTCCAGAAGTTGAGGGGGGCGGCAGCAGAGGGAAAGTGTACATAGCTTGTTGGAAGTGTTTATTTTCATTGGTCCCGAGCTGCGGAGAGCCGACCAGAGGCCAAGAATCTGCAGCCAGACTGACAAAACCCCAAGAGACCAATTGAAGCCAAGAAAAAGCACTTCCTAACCCATTGTTTGCTGCTCAGGAAACATGTTTAACCCAGCGTTAAACACCTTAGCTGGAGCTGTTGTTTACTATTTATGAAATTCCAAATAGCATCCCACATGACTCCCACATTCCTCAGAAACCCTCGAATTGCTTTACATTTTTTCCTTTTGATAGCTAAACTCTACATTACATTACCATTCAATACATTTAATTCCTGATTCTGCCCCAGTATTGGCCTCTTATAGTCTAGACTAAAGCTACGTACACACTTCCAATTATTATCGTTGGTAAACGAACGACGAACGATCCTGCACGATATCTGCGAACGATCGTATAGCTTTACATTTTTTCCTTTTGATAGCTAAACTCT
>NC_092860.1:10120009-10212319 GCF_032062135.1 Pyxicephalus adspersus | reverse complement strand
TCGTTCGTTCGTCGTTCATTTTGAACGATAAAAATTGGAAGTGTGTACTCAGCTTGAGTCTGAGATAGTGGTAAGCAGCACAAGGAGCCTCAGATAGGAGCTGAGACCAGAGAGATAAGCTAGTCCTGTGCTCCTTCACCGTCCAGTCATGGGCTGAGGTAGGTCCATGACAGCCTGCCTTGAAAGGAATTGGTTGAATTACACTGGCTGTCATTCAACCCAGAACACCGAGAATATTTTGTGGTGGATAAGAATTACTGAACAGAACATAACTACAATAAAGGTAAGTATTGCAGAAGAAGCTGTGTTTTATTTTGTTACTTTTATGTTTTTTTTCTGTTTTTTTGTGAGTTATGCACCCTTAAGAGAAACCAAGACTGAAAAAATATGTAGATGGCTTGCTGAACTTTTCTTTTGGAAAGGACTGGTGTCCCAAAGGCTTTAGTGTATCCAAAGTCCATAACCTGGAAGGTTGGATTCAAATCAGGAATTCCTTTTTCAGTAACCCTGAGTTCTGAAGCCTCTGATTTAGCACCAGCAAACCAAGCGTTTCAGTGACCATTTTCATATTACCGCCTTACCCCACAGGTTTTCCCTACCAAAGCTGTTTTATTAAATAGCATGGTGAGAGTTTATTTTCATTACATGCATTTTAATTAAATTTCAATTAAATCAGTGAAGCCTTCTTTTTATGTTGTTCCCATATTTTAACTTTAACCTGGTGATCCTGACTGTTTTAGGCACTGTAGGTCGTTTATAGCTAAGGGCTGGCAATGCTCCAAGAACTCCTGGAACTCCAACAGCTTTGTCACCTGTCTCAACTTGGGCATGTTGGCATACTGGCATCATTTGCCTCTTGGAAGTGCTAACACCACTGAGCTTTGTGACGTGCAGTCCAAGAATGAAGGAGGAAGTGATGAGGAAGTGCCATAGAACAAAGCCAGGATAGTCATGTGACTGCTAGGGTAAAAAAAAAAAAATTAAATACCAATTTAAAAAAAAATAATAACAATTTGCCTGTGAGCTTTTTGAACTTCTTGTCAAAAAGCTGACTGCCTATCTGAGAATCTTTTGGACGGAAGCTACTGTTGTCCGAATTCCAAGCTGTGTACCTGTTGCAGGGGGTGTAGCTACTTTTCAGCATCATATATGTTGCTGGGGAGGAATATCTGCTCTGTATTACACTACTTGAGGCCTTAATTGGAATGGAGGGGGTTATTTTTATTAAACGGTATTTATGTAGCGCCAACATATTACACAGCACTGTACATTATGGGTTGCTAATGACAGACAGATTACAGACAGTGACACAGAAGGAGCAGAGGACCCTGCCCCGAAAATCTTAGTCTAAGAGGTGGGATAAGCATCACACCATAGGAGGGGGGAGGGTTGTTATTATTCTTTTTATTATTACACAGTATTTATATAGCGCCAACTTATTACGCAGCGCTGTACAAAGTCCATACTCATGTCACTCGCTGTGGGGGAAGCCAATTAACCTAACTGCATGTTTTTGGAATGTGGGATGAAAACTGGAGTACCCAGAAGAAACCCACACAAACACAGGGAGAACTTGCAAACTCCATGCAGATAGTGTCCTGGCTGAGATTCAAACCTGGGACTTAGCGCTGCAAAGGCCAGAGTGCTAACCCACTGAGCCATGCTGTCCACAGTTTCCGTTGCTGGAACATTGTAGAATTGCAGCACAGTGATTTAGGGTGGCAGCAAGAGGGGGACAAAGCCAAGAGATAAGTCTATAGCTAAGTGCTCCAAAACCCCAATATTGGATGGACTGACCCTTTAGTTACCATATTCCTCTACTCAATGGATCACACACTGCCGTGCTCAAATGCCAAGGGGATCACTTCCCATACTTCATTCCACATCACTGACTTCCTTCAAAAAGAATGAGCGTAAAATCCGTGACCGCAAAGAAGGAAGCGTCTTGGTGGAAAAGAGCCGGCACTACCAGACCATTGCGAGGCATGTCTTCACACTGTGTCAAATGCGTGGAAAGACGGCGGTCTAAGGGGAATCATGCATAGCGTCAGGCTGAAGTAATCGATATTAAGTTTCTGTCTTCTCAGCAGAGCGAAGGGAAAAATGTATTCAATGCCACAAACGCTCTTCTAGTGAATAGTGGAAGAATTTTGTAATGGCAGGGGGTCCTGGAATAGTCATAGATCCGGGTAGTGCCAATATGGATTTACAGTCTGCTAATTTACATTGTGTCTCAGTCTATTTTTGGAAAAAATTATTATTAACCATTACAGTAAAATAGAAAAAAATTTGCAGGGCTTTGGTTTACAGGGCTAGTCCCCACAAAACTGGGGCCTCCGCCATCCCTGTGCCGAATTTCCACGTCTGTACACCTGCTGTACCATTATGAGGAGCTCCCTCCATCCCTAAGTGAAGTTAGTTCCCAGGTCTGTACCATACCATTGAACTGCTCTTTTAAAACAAATGCTCGACTTTATTGTACGTTATGGTATGTGCTAATGCAAACAGCACTGTGCGTGTTTTCAGGTGCATCTGGAATATATTTAGCAGATTGGAACTGAAAATTTGATTGAAGGAAAATGTTCTGCCTTTAAAACATTTTTAGACTGTCTGCCTGACCGGCAGGTGCAGTACTTCATATAGCACAGTGTGGCGGACATAGGCTTGCATTAGTCGGTCATTACTAAGCAGAACGAGGGGCTGATATGTAGCAGATGTTAGTGATTTGGCTGTCGGCCTCCCGCTCTCAGACAGCAGGGGTTAGCAGGAGGTGAGCTGCGCCTATGACATGAGCCAGGTGCGAAGGCCTCATCTTATCTTCCGTTGTCATTTCAGCCGCACAGAAACTCTGCCACCTGCTGGGTTTGAATGTTATGGAGTTCACCCGAGCCATCCTGAGCCCGCGCATCAAAGTGGGCAGAGACTATGTGCAGAAGGCACAAACAAAGGAACAGGTGAGCAACTGGCATTGAGCCAACACACAGTGGTCCCTTTTTTGTAATTTTATTACAAAATTATTTTTAATAGTTTTTGGTTTTGCTGAAGCTTATTAGAGTTCATTAGCTGATCCTGCTGCCTCTTTTTCCAGGCCGATTTTGCCGTGGAAGCACTAGCCAAAGCAACGTACGAGCGCCTATTCCGCTGGCTGGTCCACCGAATTAACAAAGCTCTCGACCGCACCAAACGCCAAGGAGCCTCCTTCATCGGGATCCTGGACATCGCCGGATTCGAGATCTTCGAGGTGGGTTGGAGACATTTGTGTTCCCTCTCAGTTTGTTTATTTTAAAAGCCATTGGATATCCAGTGATTAAAACATGGCAGCCATCCTGTTAGAAGCAAGACTCTAATCCCTATATGTCAGAGCTTCCCTTCCACTGACAGGTGGGGGATATTCAAGAAGCATTTGGAAAAGTAGAAATGGTATAAATCTCCTAAATAAATAAAACATAAGCAGGGAGATCCTTGAACTTCAGGTCTTTAGGTACAGCTTTCTCTCCAGCAAGGAGAACATCGAGCAGCACACTACTGGCATCCTCTAATCTGGTGAGACTGGCAGTCTAAGTGATCTCACACTGCATATTTACAGCTACATGAGGCTACAGATGAGGAGTGCCTACGACAGGAAGTACATTTTTCAGGAGGTATTCAAAGCAAAAGTTGGATTTTCAGGGTACAGCTTAGGCACAGTAAACATTTCTAGATGCTCCCCAAAAATTTTTTACTCTTCCATGCATTTTGTAGTCTTTTTCAATGACACTGCTAACTTTTCTCTTCCTCGCACAGCTGAACTCATTTGAACAGCTCTGCATCAATTACACCAATGAGAAGCTGCAGCAACTCTTCAACCACACCATGTTCATTCTGGAGCAAGAGGAGTACCAGCGGGAGGGCATTGAGTGGAACTTTATCGACTTTGGTCTTGACCTTCAGCCTTGTATTGACCTCATCGAGAGACCAGTAAGTACACCTGTCCATTTATTTGTGCTGTGAATGTAGAGAACTTTATGAATTTAGGAGAGAATGTAGAGTGTATCTTCTGTGACTCTGCATGGAAAAAATATATTGTAAAGTTAAGAAAAAAAAACATTTGCATTTCTGCAATACATGCACATTTTGCACACACATTTTGCACACAAAAAGAATCCTGGTAACAAGTCAGGGAGTGCCTAACTTGAGGTAAAACCTCTGCCACACTTAATTCCCAAGCTGTATTGTTAGCTCTTCCCAGTTATCCCACTGGTGGACCACAGAATACTTCCCATTCCTTATCTCCACAACACCTGCCATGATGAAGAAAAAGGGCCTTCCCCAAACTTGCCACAAGGTTGAAAGTAGATATTAGTGTAAAATATCTTTGTATATTGTAGCAAAACCAATACCTGTCTCTGGAAACCTTAAACCTTAAAACTTTGCTCAGACTAGTGGTGTGGTCATGGGGCTGTTTCTGCTTCATCACAACCATGAACCACTTCCTCAGGGGAAATACTTGTGTCTCCACCACAGCCATCCATTGAGAATGAATGGGGGTTGAAATGAGTGCTTTAGTTCTTCTGATGGCTGCTGCCTGCTGCATTTGTGGCACCTAAATATGTGAGCTGTGACTCCATCTGCTGGAGAAAGGTGGCAGTGACTTGTCTGCAATGGCTCAGTCCTTTGTGTATTCCCTTCTAGCTGATAATTGCTTGAAATCCTTATTAGAAGATAAGATTTATCATACAGCCCCGCTTCCCCTCCAGGACAACTTGTAGTAATATCATTACTATACCAGAGTTTTATACATACAGCACAGGAACAAGCAATGCTGAAAGCCACTTCTAGAAGCAGAAATGGCATTAGGGACAAGGCCACAAATAGTATTCTCCAAGAAAATTCATGTATTATTTTTGTAATGAACACTTGGAAACAAAAAGCAGATATGAAGAAATAGCTTTTCATTAGGCATTTATTGCTACATTTTGTGTTTCACTGTTAACTAGAAAATTTGTGATAAACCTTTTTCCAGACCAGCACTATAAAACTTTTTTTTCAGCCATTGTTTGCTGTTTTTGTTCCCTCCAGGCCAATCCTCCGGGAGTCCTGGCTCTACTTGATGAAGAGTGCTGGTTCCCCAAAGCCACAGACAAGACATTTGTGGACAAGCTGGTGCAGGAACAAGGCACCCACTCCAAATTCCAGAAGCCGCGCCAGCTGAAGGACAAAGCCGATTTCTGCATCATCCATTACGCCGGCAGGGTATGTGGATAATGTCTAAATACTTGGTTGCAATTAGTCTTTATACGTACAGTATAAGATCTGTGGTTCACCTGTACATTAGCCAGTTCCTTTTCAATCTTCTCATTGGTGGCCAAGGGACCCTTTCAGAACTGACTACTCAGGGTATGATAGGGCCCTGGGCATGGAAGAGACGTTTGCGCCCCCATCACATTGATTTGCATTAATATGGATTGCACTGAGCATCAAGAAGCTTTTAAAACTGTATAGTCTCCGATGAAGTGCCACCCAGATTTTACCAATTCGCTATCCCCCTTGCTCTGTAGCTTGGGCCTTCTGGACATCCATCAGGCCCTGGGATCCTGGCTTTGATGATCTGCAGAATAAATGCAGGTTGCCTATTATTGTCAGTTACAATCTGCAATCTCTCCTTGTAGGTGGACTATAAGGCTGACGAGTGGCTCATGAAGAATATGGACCCTCTGAATGACAACGTGGCCACCCTCCTTCACCAGTCCACTGACAAATTTGTGGCAGAGCTCTGGAAAGATGGTAGGAAACTCCTTTTCGACACTTGCTGTAACCTTGAATAAAGTGTTTCCTTTGACGATTGCATAAGCAAAAAAGTGTCGAATGATCCTCAGACCGAACATGTAGCATATTATCTTTTTTTAGCTTTATAAACTGCTCTTGATGCACAGAAAGACATAGTAGGACAAGAGTGGTTCAAGAAATCACCCTTACTCCTCTGTGTGCACTTAGGAGTAGCCTACTTATGTTTAAGGATGTTGACCTACAAGCTGCTGCACAGAAGCTGCATATCAGAACCTTTACAAGCATGCGTCACAGTTATTGATTTTTGTTTTTGTCCTGGGGTGTTGCAGGACATCTAACTTTTAGGTGACTGTACATTTTTTGACAATTCGTTCAACAGTACTCACTAAATCCATAATTTTTTGTGTTTTTAATTTCTGCTGAACCTAGACATACAGACTGTGCAGAGAGCTTCCTTTTATGACCACATATGTGGAGGTGACTTTTCCTTTATAAATTAGAACTGGACATAGAACACAGCTTTTAGACTAGTGTGCATGCTTGCAGTGGAAATGCAGTAGAGTAAGCAGAATGCTCTGTAGTCAGCATAGATGTGCTTCCTACCTGTGGTGAGGCAAAGTAAATATAAAAATTGCAGCTGCCCTAGATATTATTGAGTTTAAGCATTAAAGTTTACTAATGAGTTTGCTGTAAAAATTGGTTGAGACTAAGGCACCTAGTAATTTTAATATATTTTAAAAAACTCAAAGATCCGCTTCTTCCCCTCCATAATGTATCTCGCCCCTTCTTTTCTCATGGATTAACTTCACACCTTTTCTCCCTGACCTTCTTTGTCACTTGCCTCCTTATTTTCATGATCTGACATGCTCCTAGCCCTCTACCATGGTTTACTGCTTTCTCTTCCCTTATCTACTTCTGATCCCCCTCCCTCTCCTTGATCTGCTCCTTTCCCCTCTCTATGACTTGGCTTTAAATTGTGAACAAGATTGTGGGAAGATCCCATCTGTGTCCTTGTGACCAGCTGAATATGGGGTAACTAAAATCTGAGTTGCAATTCCCCGTTAGGGACACTGTTAATGGTGATATCCCCCTTGGGCAATTATCTTCTTACTTCCAATTGTGTACAGCACAGGAAGTCGAGGTAATTTTCTAAATGAGACATCACTGCATGTCTATTTCTGCAGCACTTTTCTCTCTTGAGGTTTTAGAAATCTGCTCTTTGCATTTATCTGTGACTGGCAGTTGACATTATAGCCAGGTAAAATCAGGATAGGATCATTCTGGCAGATGTTTTCTCTGTTGTCACCAGCAGCAGTCATATATTACCAAGTAGATGGTGGCCACAGGATGCAGTAAACACAAATTTTTTTATTATGAATATAGGCTGGAAATGGGGAACACGTCTGGTTTCTAAAAGGTGTACCAGCCCTTTAATCTTTTTGGAAACTCCAGATTTTTATCACATTTATGAAACTTCACCTTCTTCTCCATAGTGGACCGTATCGTGGGCCTGGATCAAGTGGCCGGAATGACGGAAACGGCATTCGGCTCCGCCTATAAAACGAAGAAGGGTATGTTCCGGACAGTGGGGCAGCTGTACAAGGAGTCCCTAACTAAGTTGATGGCGACCCTGCGTAACACCAACCCTAACTTTGTTCGCTGCATCATCCCCAACCATGAGAAACGCGTAAGTGAAACACAGAAGGAGAGGAAAACGTGGGTGGGAGGGGGAATAAGGCTAGCCCATCTGGCGTGATCCCATAGACCAACTACTGTAGCACAAATTCCTGAAAATGTTAATACTGGCCATAAAGAAAGGTGTCTGAACATGGCCGATATGTGTATAATGTGTTGAATCAGTGCCCTCCAGTGGTCAGAATTTTTTCAGGCAGGGTTTTATAATGTTTCCCATGAGATATTTGATGTGACTTGATGTTGACTTCCTCAAAAAACCTTATTCATGTTTTTTTTTTTTTATCCTCCACAGGCTGGTAAATTGGACCCTCATTTGGTGCTGGATCAGCTGAGATGTAATGGAGTTTTAGAAGGGATCCGAATTTGTCGGCAGGGATTTCCCAACCGCATTGTCTTTCAGGAGTTCCGGCAAAGGTACTGTAAATGCATGCATGTAAAGCAAGGATTTTTCTGTCCTAATATTTTGTATTTTCTAACTTTTTGTCATTGTCTAGCTACTTTTGCCTTTATTAAAAATGCCTTACAGCTGCAACCATATTTTGAAGGCCTCAGAATTACATACCCCATGCTAATGTTCCACTTGGTAATTTAGCATGGGTTAACTGGTAACTGCTAATTGTTAAAAAGTACATGCATGCTTGACCCGGAGCAGAACCATTGCATTGTGGGACATTAATAACATTTACTGTCAATAATTAAAGGCTGCATGACAATTGAGCAGAACCTGGCTTTGGCTTCCAGCTTGGTCATGCAAAAATTCCCAGGTTGCTGGGCTTTGCAGGTTGATAAATTAGTATTTTATGTCTTACATTGGAAAATTGAACGGAAATGAAAATTGTGTTCTCTTCTCCAGGTATGAAATCCTCACCCCCAATGCCATCCCTAAAGGATTCATGGATGGGAAGCAGGCTTGCGAGAGGATGGTAAGAGACCAACTTTGGTCTTGTGACGATTATGCGATTACTCCCAACTGTTATCACCTCCCAACTGACGGGTGGGTTCTCTCTGCAGATCCGGGCACTCGAGCTTGATCCAAACCTTTTCCGTATTGGGCAGAGTAAGATCTTCTTCCGTGCAGGTGTGCTGGCGCACCTGGAAGAGGAAAGGGACCTCAAGATAACTGATATTATCATTTACTTCCAAGCAGTTTGCAGAGGCTATCTGGCCAGGAAGTGAGTATTGGTACACTTGTTAGTAAACTGAAAATGGTTGTTTGGCTGTCATACTGATACATTGGCGTTGGGTTAATTGGGTCACTCACTCATTAAGTCATTCTGGGCCAATGGCTAAATCAGCAAGTTGCCTGATTGTTAATTGCAATGCATTTGCAGGAGATGGTCAGCCACTGTGTTTCTCAGCACATGTACCTTGTAGGGGTCCTGGCGGTTTTAAAGGTTGATACTTGAGTTAAGTGTCTACTGGTATTCTGTAATCCACATCTAAAGTATGACAACATAAACTTGTCTACAGCAGTCGCATTCTATGCCAGATAACAAAGAAAACACTAACGTTGAATCTCTGAAAGTACCTTCACTTCACAGGGTGCTGTAATATAAATGGGATATTGTTTTTGCTGAAAGCACAGACCTGTTCACTCATATAAAGGCTTTGTTTCTTGTCCCCTGATCAGGGCCTTTGCCAAGAAGCAGCAACAGCTCAGCGCCCTAAAGGTGTTACAGCGAAACTGCGCGGCCTACCTGAAACTGCGCCATTGGCAATGGTGGCGATTGTTCACTAAGGTAAATCTGATGTGTTGTTACACCCATGTGCATGTTAGAGTTGTCTGTCTTGTGGATGTCTGTGGAAGTTATAACCTTCCTATAGGTTTGAATTACATGAGCTTCTAATTTTTTCTTAGAGCATTTTGCTAAGCTTCTTTAATAAAATGATTGTTCAATTGTTAAATGTGTCCATTAACTAATAAGAAGTGGAGCCAATTAAAGCTTTCCTAGTCCTCGTCGGTGTTATAAGAAGGCCGCAGCTGTGTCCAAAGCCATAGCTAAAGGCTATCATAGGCAGACTTCTGCAGACCAAGCTAGTCATGAGGCAGCTTAATCACTGTGTGTTGCTCCAAAGGTGAGCACTGCCCTGGAACAAGCGCCACTTCCAGAAGGCAGGCATTTAGGGACCTTCAAGGATGAGTAGAACCTTTATTCTTTGCATAACATTTGCAAGCCAGCTAATCTAAGAAAGCACTAACACATAAATGCAATGATTTGTTGCCCCCACCAACACTTATAACTTCTGTATGGGTAGAGTGATGTAAGGTAAAGACCCTCACTGAACCTAATAGCGTCTTGTGATCAAGTCCTGCAAATCACCACCCCAGTTGTCTGCCCTGTAACAGCTGGTTACAGCTACGATGGCACATAATTACTTTGTCTACTTTTGGTAGGTTCCCACATCCTATTTAAACAAATATTAGTCCATCTAACCTTAGGAATTGTAGTGCTCCGCACATTGATTAGGGGATACAGAAAAGCCCATTTTGTAGAAGTCCTCGCCAAAATGGCCAAAAGCGGACTGATGCTGAGCAAAAACAAAGAAAAAATTGGTGACCTGTCTATAGTTGTTTTGTTTGCATTTATTTTACAATGTCCTATAGTTTAAAGCTTAATATTTTAATGTTGAGGATCTGAGTTTGCTCAGTATTTGTATGGATTATCAGGCATATAAGAGCCAAACCTTCTTTTATTGCAGGTGAAGCCCCTGTTACAGGTAACTCGCCAGGAGGAAGAGCTGTTGGCCAAAGATGAGGAGCTGCTGAAGGTGAAGGAGAAGCAGTCAAAGGCGGAGGGAGAGCTGGTGGAGATGGAGAGGAAGCACCAACAGGTGAGTAGTAGATACAAAATTTATAACATTAGTTAAATCTTTTTAATTTGTTTTTTGTTGGTAGTCCTACAGTAAATTTATTTTAAAAGACAGACTTTTGGAAACACTAAAGGTATTTTTTTTTTTTTTGGAGGAACGGTTTATAGAATGTCCCTAGGTCTGACATTTTGTATTTTTTTAACTCAGCTGGTAGAGGAGAAGAACATTCTGGCCGAGCAACTCCAGGCAGAGACGGAACTGTTTGCAGAGGCTGAGGAGATGAGGGCCCGTCTAGCGGTCAAGAAACAGGAGCTGGAGGAGATTCTAAGAGACATGGAGATCCGAATGGAGGAGGAGGAGGAAAGAAATCAGGTTCTGCAGAATGAGAAAAAGAAGATGCAGTCCCATATCCAGGTATGGATCCTCTTCATCATCTCTGTCCATCATTCAGAAAGAACATATTAAGAACATAGATTAAATGCTGTCCTGAACCATCGGTCTTGTGTGGCTGCTTAACTTTCCATTACCTACCCAAATATTTAGCTGAACATGCATTGTTTAGTTTGATCACATTTCATATATCATTATTTGACTCTGTATAATACTATACTCTTTTGTATGGTCCAACAAAGGATCTGGAGGAACAGCTAGACGAGGAAGAGGCAGCTCGACAAAAATTACAGCTGGAGAAAGTAACAGCAGAAGCAAAGATAAAGAAGATGGAAGAGGACATACTTCTACTAGAGGACCAGAACTCCAAGTTTTTGAAGGTGGGACACATTATGCAGCAAAAATGGCTATACAAAATGAGTCCTGGTACAATGATCAGAAGGAACTGATAATATTACCATGCAAACCTAAATAACTTATTGGCTTGTTTGTAATAATGCGCAGGCTGGCTTGACCTTTGGCAAGCTAAAATGTAGCTAATAAACATTGCACAGAAGCAGCAAGTGAACAGCACATCATGTATAGTTAATACTCATCCTTAGGACCTAAGGATTAGAGACATCAAAAGTTTCTTTGTGTCCCAAAGCACTTTGCCTATAGTGTTAACTTAATATGACAATGGAATTCCACATAGCTGTGTTTTAGGCTTGCCTACTACTACGGGTGGTGATGATGTGAGGTACATTCCATACTTACATATATATGTTTTTTTTTACATACATATTCACCTCCAACTGAGGATGGCTTATCTATGGGCTCTTTGCTCTGACTAAGTTCGAGAAACGTGCATGGTCTCCAGGTCATAGCATGTCCCATTACAGTATGTTCAAACTCCTACCAATGTTTACCCAAATATAGTCAACTTTGGCTTAAGATTAGGTCTGGCTCTTGGAATTTCTTCATTTAGAAAAGAAGCATGACAGAATTCTTCAATCACAAGATACATCTTGGTAAAAATAAGTAGCTAAGTTGTAGGTCTAGATCAGTGTTTCTCAACCTTTTTAACATTAGGTAACCCTGGCAATAACTACCAGGGTTATCATTCGTGTTTTTAAAGGCTACATAGGAGAAAAATAGCAAATTACATTTTATTGCACATAGAATACTCCTTCCTATATTTCATATATGGACCTTGAACAGATACCAATATCCCTGGTCAGAAAATACAATTGTTGAGGTTACAGGAAAATGGCTTCCTGCCATGAGAAGTTACATTAGGAAAAGAAGATAACTCCCACCTCCTATTAACACAGAGGTAGGCAAACTTCCAGGCTTTAGGCCAGATACGGCCTAGCCGGTAGTTTTTTGCCGGCCTAACGCCCCCTGGCTGATCAGGCCTAATCCCAGACGGCAACCCGTGGCGGAGCCAGAACAAACTACTGGAGCTATAGCCACCTGTGGCTCTTCAGCCTCCGTGTTGTGGCTCCCTTCCCTATTTACCGTGACCGACATTAACACTACTGCCGCCGGGGTAAATAGGGAACATTCCCCCTCCTCTGTATGCATTGCACCTTTCTGATTTCCCAAATTTTACTCCATAGGAAAAAAAACTAACAGAGGAGAGGATAGCAGAATGCACTGCACAGCTAGCGGAGGAAGAAGAGAAAGCCAAAAACTTGGCCAAGCTGAAAAACAAGCAGGAGATGATGATCACTGACCTAGAAGGTATATTGTGGTCTATTTTATTCTTTATTTTCTAGTCAACCGTGCTTTGTCAGGATTACATTTTTGTGTGGTTTCTCATCATTTTTTTGCTGACCTGTAGAGAGGTTAAAGAAGGAGGAGAAGACACGACAGGAGTTAGAGAAGGCCAAGAGGAAGCTTGATGGGGAGACCTCTGACCTTGCGGACCAAATTGCTGAATTGCAAGCTCAGATCGAAGAACTGAAGTTACAGTTGGCTAAAAAAGAAGAGGAACTACAAGCTGCTCTAGCCAGGTGATTAAAGAAGCTCCACAATAAATTCTAGTCCACAATGAGTTCTAGTATTGGACCACATACATGTCACATCTATATGTGTAGAAAAGCAGCCAGTCCCACTGAATTCTAAGAGATGGTGACATGCTCCTCCATACCTATATGGATGGGGTATTACTAGAAGTTCTGCCGGAACAATGGAATAATATAGGAATGCAATGGAGTATCTGTAGATGTGTGTAAGGAACTTCGTTAATAATAAAAAGAACTTTGACATAATATTTAGTGATTTACATAAAACCCTCTGTTTTAACCTCATTAACTGATTGTCTTCATTTATCCCGTGATAGGGGAGATGAGGAGGTGGTACAGAAGAACAATGCTCTGAAGCTGGTGCGGGAGTTACAAGCCCAGATTGCTGAACTACAAGAAGACCTGGAATCTGAGAAGGCTTCCCGTAACAAAGCGGAGAAACAAAAAAGGGACCTGAGCGAGGAGCTTGAAGCACTAAAGACAGAGCTAGAGGACACTCTGGACACCACTGCTGCCCAGCAGGAACTAAGGTATAGAAATAAAGCAATCTCTATCTTTTAGTTGTCTTTTCTGACCTTTGGGCTAGCCCCAATTTTGTGAGATGTGGCTTTGTTAAGTGCAATGATTTTGTTTATTCTTTTTCAAGGACCAAACGTGAGCAGGAAGTGGCTGAGCTGAAGAAGAACATTGAGGAAGAAACCAAAAACCATGAGGCTCAAATCCAGGAAATGAGGCAACGTCAAGCCACGGCCCTGGAGGAGCTGTCAGAACAGCTTGAGCAGGCCAAGAGGGTAAGGTTTAAGATGAGAGGCCTTGAGCTGGAAGACCTATTAAAGAGTTCTATGAGATCAGTAAGGGATAGTCTTAGGATTTTACAGATCCAGTCATGAGTCTGAGTTACTCTTGGATCCTATTTGGGTGTCATGGTATTACATAAACATTAAGTAGTTTCATCATTTTATTATCCTTTTGTCCTGCACAGTTCAAAGGGAACCTGGAGAAGAACAAGCAGACTCTGGAGTCTGAGAACAAGGAGCTGGTCGGTGAGGTGAAGGTTCTTCAGCAACAAAAAGCTGAGTCGGAGTACAAGAGAAAGAAGCTGGAGGGTCAGGTTCAGGAGCTGCACGCCAAGGTGTCTGAAGGGGACAGATTGCGTGCTGAGCTGGCAGAGAAGACCAACAAACTTCAGGTACATTATCCTACCTACAAAGCCAGAGATGGTAAAATCATGAATTTAGAATTGAATCCAAATCTTTCATGTTTGATGCTAATTGTGAATTTTACTCATATACTTTATTTGGATTTAAAAATTGTTGGCATAAAACATAACTGAAAGGCTATTTAGCTACATGTCGGCCTATCCACTTAAACTCCCAAACTACACTTTTCTCGTGTATAAATCTTGTTTTATATTGTTTAAATTTGCATTGCTTTTGTTGTTGTTTGCATTTTTTAAATTTGCATTTGCTTGCCTGTAGGTTAAGATGTAATCTTTATGAATATTTTTTTAATATTAACATTTTACAGAATGAACTGGAGAATGTATCAACCTTGTTGGAAGAAGCTGAGAAAAAAGGGATTAAACTGGTCAAGGACGTTGCTGGTCTGGAATCCCAGCTGCAGGACACACAGGTCTGTTCAGCATTGTTAACAGTTGGCTAGAGTGTTTCTCCAGTGAAGATTATAAAACAGAGTCTTAATAGATGTTAAGATGAAAAAAAAATTCTATACAATGCAAACTAAGCTACAGAAGTTATGCAGCAGTTTAGCCATATTCGGTCAGTAAACATTTGAAACAGACAAAGACATGGATGAGTAGAACAATAGTTTAGTAATTCCTACTGAGCACTGATACCCTTAAAGGCTTCCTTTACAAGTATATACACCTCTTAATGTCTATGTTGTCACTTTTTACAGGAGTTGCTGCAGGAAGAGACTCGGCAAAAGCTGAACCTTAGCAGCCGTATCCGACAGCTAGAAGAGGAGAAAGGCAATCTTCTGGAGCAGCAGGAGGAAGAAGAGGAGGCACGCAAAGCCCTGGAGAAACAGATAGTCAGCCTCCAGGCTCAGGTACCTTTCCCCCCCCAAAGCATTGTGTTTTTAGTCCTGCATTATGAAGAACATATCCTGCCTGTAACTAGTCTTCACCAATCAGAAGCCATTTGCAGTCTTTTTTTTAAATAACATCAGCTGACTACTGTTCTGTATTTCAAACCAGCTTGCAGATTCTAAGAAAAGGGTGGAAGATGATGTGGGCACCATTGAAGGGTTAGAGGAGGTGAAAAAGAAACTTTTGAAAGACATGGAGCTTATGGGACAGCGCTTGGAGGAAAAGGGCCTGGCTTATGAGAAGCTGGAGAAGACCAAAAATAGACTTCAGCAGGAGCTGGATGACTTGATGGTTGACTTGGATCACCAGCGGCAGATTGTGTCCAACCTGGAGAAGAAACAGAAGAAGTTTGACCAGGTTAGTTGATGAACTTATGTCTGGTACTTCAGGAGAGAAAAAAATTTTCTTTGTTTTTTTTTTTTTTTTTTTTTTTTTAAAAACCTGAGTTCGATCTGTTTCTCCCACCAGCTTCTTGCTGAAGAGAAGACCATCTCTGCCCGATGCGCTGAGGAACGTGATCGGGCTGAGGCAGATGCACGGGAGAAGGAGACCAAAGCTTTGTCTCTAGCCAGGGCCCTGGAAGAGGCTCTGGAGTCTCGGGATGAGTTTGAGAGGCTGAACAAGCAGCTGAGAGCTGAGATGGAAGATCTGATGAGCTCCAAAGATGATGTGGGGAAGAATGTAAGTTATCAAAATGAAAATATGTTCAGCCAAATGGATCAAAAGTTTAGTAGAGGGCATTGTGGTTATTTGTTGCACACATTAGTACCCCTCCATTGCTTTACCTACAGACTTGCTGCTTTTGGCTTAACTTTTGGGTTGAATAATAGGCAAATCCACCATTTTCTGTAATCCCTGACTATTACAGACACCCTTTTGGGTCCTCTCATACAGTCTTGGCTCACATACTTGTCCACTGAAAAGCAAACACACTTTCTTAAGGGATTGCAGTTATGTCAAGAAGTAGGAAGATCTGAGTTGGGTCTTCAGTTTTGGCAGAGGATATCAGGATATTTGTGTGTATGAAACATTAGACTTGGTGTAATATTTTGGTTATAGGTTATTAGCCTTTGTCCTCTGAGTATTGCAGACCTTTCTGTGCGATGGAAAATAAATGCTTCAGACCTGCATTTTGTCATATCTTACCAGGTTCACGAGTTGGAAAAATCAAAGCGGGCCCTTGAGCAGCAGGTGGAAGAAATGAGAACTCAGCTGGAAGAACTGGAGGATGAACTGCAAGGCACAGAAGATGCCAAGCTGCGCTTGGAAGTTAACATGCAAGCCATGAAGGCGCAGTTTGAGCGAGACCTACAGACCCGCGATGAGCAGAATGAAGAGAAGAAACGCATGTTGGTCAAGCAGGTAGGAAACCTATCCTGCTGGGTATTACTTTAATTGCGGTTGATATTGAATTCTTGTTTAGAATACCAAGTTTATATTTTCACTTTTCCAAGGTTCGAGAGCTTGAGGCAGAACTGGAAGATGAACGTAAACAGCGAGCTCTGGCAGTAGCTGCCAAGAAGAAACTGGAAATGGATTTGAAGGATTTAGAGTCTCAAATCGAGGCAGCCAATAAGGGCCGCGAAGACGCCATCAAACAGCTGCGCAAGCTTCAGGTAACTTAAATCAATGTGGATGATATCCAGCAGAACAAATGTGAAGTAATAGGATTCACCTCTTACACATTATATATTTTTAATTATTTACACACTTTTTCTCGGCAGGCTCAAATGAAGGACTACCAGCGGGAGCTTGAAGATGCTAGGGCATCTCGAGATGATATCTTTGCTCAGTCTAAAGAGAATGAGAAGAAGCTGAAAAACTTGGAAGCTGAAATTCTTCAGCTTCAAGAGGTATGTGTTAACAGGATGCAGTGATATAGAGCAATACTTTCAAGATATCCCTCTGTTTTCACAACTTGGATGGAGACAACTCAGTATATTAATACACAAGAAGACATTTTCACCAAGGTCTTACTATAAGTTTTTAAAGTGTATAAAGAAAAAACAAACATACAGTACATCTTGCTAACACATTTAAATTTGCACATATAATCCTTTTAAAACCATTGCAATAGAGCTGAATGTAAAACACCTAGAGTAGTCATGGCTTAGATTACTTGTTTTGTGTGTGAGACTGGTAATGGTCATTGATCTGCAAGGTAACTTGTTAATTGTTTATTGGTCTTTAGTGACTCACTTTTTTATTCTTAACAATATGTTTACCCTAGGACCTTGCAGCTTCTGAGCGTGCTCGCCGCCATGCTGAGCAGGAGAGAGATGAACTCGCTGATGAGATCTCAAACAGCACCTCAGGAAAGTGAGTGACATTTAATGATTAAATATGCTGTTTAAATATTCATATAATGCAGTTACTAATGGACACTGTCACTTTGCTCTCTGCTATTACCTCTATCTCCTAGGAGAAACTGGTGATTCTGAGTATTGTGGATCTTTTTGATCTCCTAATGTGACAGTGCTTTAGACCTTAGGGGCAAGTCAGTATATTCCAGCCATGTCACTTTTTGGAGGACGATATAGCTTCAACCATTCCCTCTAGTCTCTTATATCAGCCTACTCCACTTGTGGGGGAGAAGCAGGAGATTTGGGGGAAAATTACTATGTCCTTGTTAAGAAACTACAATTTTGTCCTGAATGGTAAAGCTAAAGTGTTAGTGTCCTTTTGGAGTCCCAACCGTAGGAGAAGTACCTACAACCTCTGCTGCAAAGGAAATCATGGGTCATGGTGGGAGTGCCCTTGAACAGTACTCTCCCCACAATTTTTGTTTTTGCTGGACGAGTGGCAGCCACTGTATTGTGACCAAAAACAGCTGGGTGGTTACTGAAAAGTGCCGGGTGGTATGCCCAGCTAAATGGAGGAGAACCTTTTTTGTCTTGTGTGATAAAAGACGTCCCAGAACTGGTCTTTTCTATTTGTTACTTGCTAGAAATATTCCCCAGTGAGGTGCTCATTGGTGGGTCTCTTCTTTGTCCAAAATGCAGGACTAATTTTCCATATTTGTGACAGGTCAGCCCTCCTGGATGAGAAGAGACGTTTGGAAGCAAGGATCTCTCATTTGGAGGAGGAGTTAGAAGAGGAGCAGAGCAACATGGAACTTCTCAATGATCGATTCCGCAAAACCACTCTACAGGTAAAAGAACATCTCCCCAAACTATATACAGGACCCTGATAACAGCTACTTCTAGCCTGATTTGTGCTGCTTCCTATCTTGCATTATATACCAGAACATAACATTACAGTAGATTTGAAATATCCTGATGCTATTTACTTTGATTTGCTACCCAGGTGGATACTCTGAATGCTGAGCTTGCTGGAGAACGCAGTTCAGCCCAGAAGAGTGAAAACGCACGACAGCAACTTGAGCGCCAAAACAAGGAGCTGAAAGCCAAACTTCAGGAGTTGGAGGGCACTGTCAAATCTAAGTTTAAAGCCACTATTGCTGCCCTGGAAGCAAAGATCGGACAGCTGGAAGAGCAACTGGAGCAGGAGGCCAAGTGAGTATCTGTAAGAACAGAAGGGGAGGAGTGGAGCCCTGCGGGCCCAAAGTACTGGGCTAGTGGGTTTCGTCCATGTAGGTTAATCAGCTGTAGAAAAAATGAATAAAATAAAAAAATGCATTCGGGTACTTTGGGAGTCAATAACACATTATTCCCCTATTTCCTCCTGCAGGGAAAGAGCCGCGTCTAATAAATTGGTGCGCAGAACTGAGAAGAAGCTGAAGGAGGTCTTTATGCAGGTGGAAGATGAGCGCCGACATGCTGACCAGTACAAAGAACAGGTGCGCATTAAACGGATAATAGACCACACATCTGGTCAAAAAAGGACCAGCAGTTACCTATTGCAGCCAGATTGTCGCCCCCCATAAACCAATACTATACTGAAAATGTGAAAGAGACTCTGGTTTCAATTGAACCACACAACTTCCCTGTTTAAAAAGACTTTTGCCATTGCTCTTGCTATATCTATTCTATGTAGCAGAGTATATCCCATCTGGATATAGAGGCTGCTGTAAGCCTTTATTATTCTCACACAAGTCACAGATAGTAATTCCTAAATAGCAGCCGTAAAAATATAGTTAACTAATTTTATTAATACTTAACCTACCTTCCTCCATCCTTTTTCTATTTGTTGGAATAAGTAAAAGACCGCTAGCCAGAGGAAAATTAAATAAATATAATAAAATTAAATATATATATATATATATATATATATATATATATATATATATATATATATATATATATATATAATAATCTGGGTCACAAAAAGAAACAGTTATTGTATTCAGACAGACTGTGTAAGAAGTACTTAAAGGGATATTAAAGGATCAAGGAAAGTGCACTTACCCTTTCCTCCATCTCTTCAGATAAGCTTGCAATAATGATACTCTCATCTTGCAAATAGTGCTCATGGACTCTGCTGTTTGTAACATTTTGGTAGCAATTCTTCAGCACCACACATGCTCTGTAGCGTTTCATAGGGTTCTAAAGGATTGGAACCTGAAGCAACATATGCACATGAATCTGACCCACAGAACCATATGACTAGTGTCTCTGCAGGCTCGGTGCTGCAGATGTGGCTGACATGTGGACCAACAGTGGAGTTTGTGCCCACTTACCTTTTACCTTTCAAAGGTCAGATTTCCAGGCTCTAGTTTCTGATGCCAATTGGATAGCTTACAACATCTTCTATATAAAGGTATAGCTCAATAGCTAAGTTCAATTTAGGACTGAACTGCAGATAACCTTCTTACCTGACCACTCTTCCACTTCTTCTGATTTAGTTGCCCTTACTAAAGCTTAGAGATATCCTTGTTACATCTCCAGATCAATACAGCTTTACCTGTACTTCAGGCCATGGGCAGCTGTCACTTACCCTGCATGCATGTCTCCACCTTCCTTTCCTCCTTGCTATTCTTAAATCCCACAGCCTTGTGTTTTGTAATGGCTAAAAAGTGAAAGCTGGTGGGGACAGAACCACAGGGCCAGGTCCATAAGCACTACAGTGCTAGCAAGGAGGGAGTACAGTTGGAGCTGTACTGGTCCAGGAATGTAACAGGATTTGTTGAATTAAGGGACAGTGTTTCCGAGGAAGGGGTAGCAGATGCTAACAACACTGGGGTACAAGGTTACCAAGCACATCTATGATATAATTGTTAGGCTCTGGTTATGTCACACTAAACTCATGACCTTTATTTTGTTTGCATTTAGGGAAAGTTTTCAACACATTCATGAGAAGCGTCTGGGTTAATAAATATTTGATTCCTTAACTCGGGCACCATAACTGATTCTCACAAAGCACCTTGTCCCCATATCACTCTATCAGGGACAGACGATTCACTTTGTTAAATTACATACAAAATATTTATGCCCCCCTGGTGACCTCTTAAAATTTGGGCCCTGACTTTTCCTTTTTGTAGATGGAGAAAGCCAACGCTCGCATGAAACAACTAAAGAGGCAGCTGGAGGAAGCTGAAGAAGAAGCCACCCGGGCAAACGCATCAAGGCGCAAGCTGCAGCGGGAGTTGGATGATGCGTCTGAGGCCAATGAGGGTTTGACCAGGGAAGTGACCACTCTGAAGAACCGACTAAGGTAAGAAGATTGTATATAACCAGCCAAAGACAAACCGAAAGGAATACAGAGATCATTGTAGACAGCTAAACAAAAGACACCAACAGATGGGTTCCTCTGGTCTATTGACTTCACACAAAGAAGGGAGAACCAGGTCATCTTGTTGAACATTCCACCACTTAGGGACCAGTTTTTGATATGTGCAGCATTCTAGGCTCAAAGTTTTTTTTTAATCCCCCACCTTATTGTAATATATTTTTTTTCCCCCTCACAGGCGGGGTGGACCCATGTCCTTCTCTTCATCCTCCAGCCGCTCTGGTCGCCGACCATTGCAGATAGAAGGAACATCCATCGACCTCTCAGATGATGAGACAGAGAGCAAAACCAACGAAGTCAACGAGACATCAGCTTCCTCCCCGGCCGAGTGACTTCCTTTCCCAGAATTCCTCTGCCGTCAGGAAGGGACACTAAACTGCTCAGAGCAGCACTACAGGTCATACAGAGAGTCTGGGGGGAGTTTGTAACACCCTCTCAGGCCACTCAGCTTTGCTAAAAATCCCAATCTGCCGAAACCAATCTTCTGCTGAAGTGCCCTTTTCTGCAGGAAGGAGATGGAAGGCCATCTTCTTCCCCATTCCCCCCTCCAAATCCAGAAGGCAGTCATGAAGTCATGAGAATGGGTTCTGTGCTCTGCGTTCTCATACAGACTTTCATTTCTAGCATCACGTGGATAAAAAAAAAATTACAAAACAAGCACTACATGTTCTCTGTCCCGGGGGGGAAGGGGTGCCGGGAGGACGTGGGATATTATCGTCCCTTTGCATGTTCTAGATGCTCCTATAACCTTTACCTATTCCATTATAAACTACGGAACTTTCTGTGGATCCTTTTTATCAAAGAATTTCCATAACTAAACTGTGAATCCGACAAGTTTTTTTTGTTTTGTTAAAGTAGGGATTGGTGGCGGGGGAGAACTGTATTTTTTTTTTTCTTTGGGATTTTGACCTCCCCACAGCAACAATTGACAGTATCCAAACCCAGTTCCAACTCCAGATTAGCACTTTTTTGGACCCCCCTAAATGGAAAACATATGTGACCACAAAAGGTGCCTTAGCCACTTAGACAATTGAAAATATTAAAGATACATATCTGCTTGTCCCTACAGAAGTAATGTGACGATTTTATTGTGCATATTATATCATGTGAACCTATGACAATGTCAATCCAAAAGTCAGTATTATCCAAACTCTTGTGCTGGAAAATAGCATTTTATTTTAATTATTATTGAAGGCTTTGACCGTTCCAGACTTAGCTCGAGTTTTTGGTTGCTTGTCCTGAGCTGGAGACCGGATCATAGTGCATACAGGTTATTTCTGCGCTTATTCAAATGTCTGTTCATTTACTATGATTTTTTTTTTTTAATTACGTAACGGCTGCCAGAATCTCCCACCCCGTCCCCCTTGGATCGCCCCTCCGTACCTCTCACCTCCATGTATATCTCATATTTCTAGACAAGAAATTTTGTAAGACAATAAACGTATTCATTCTAGAATCCTGTGGGATCGTAGTCTTATTTTAAGAGAGATTAAGAGAAAGCTTTGGTATTGAAGGTCAACCAATAGTTACACCTGTATATGAAGTTATGGGGGATATATATATATATATTTATTTTATTATTTTATATATATATATATATATATATATATATATACACTATTACAAGTTGCCATTTCAGCATAACAGTCAAACGGTCCATTGTTGTATTCATTAGGAAACCTGCCCTGAGAAATGTCATGCAGCCATTGTTGGAGGGCATTTAGACAGGAAGTGTCTGGAGATCAGAGATGCAACACAGCATTAATAAAGCAACTAAATGTCATATACATAGAAAAAACATTTCCTTTAGGCTCCTTTTGTGGTAGAAAACTGCCTGGTTAGCTGCTCCCGTGTGTATGGCAAACGGCTGCTTTGTGACCAACCTTTGCATGCCTTGTTTTTGCAGTTGAGGTGCAATTCTTCCTCCGGAGGAGAAACAGCAACCTCATAGCCATAAGCAGCTTGTCACTTCCAGGATCTGCACTGCAACTGTGCACAAAATGATTCCCAACTGCTACCATTCAATTTAGACTTGGTCAACCACACCACTACAATGTCCGTTATTGTTAAGGCTTCTTAGCCAAATCATCTGCTGTGCACCAGGAAGCAACATTGCTGGCGGGGTAGTATGGGGGTGAACAAACCGTCTAGTACAGCGGTTGCAAGCGATGGACCACGAGAAAATTCTGGTGGTTCACAGCTCTGGCCGGTGTGCACCCCCCCCCCCCCCCCCAGCGGGGTCGGAAAAAAACACCCCGTTCGTGGGGGGGTCACACCAAACCACAGCCATGGGCGGGTTGTGTTTCTGGACGTAACCCACCCACTCTCCCTTCGCAGGCCCAGATCTGCAATGGGAGAGTGGACGGGTTCTGGCATTGTGATATCACTATGGGGGAAGTTTACATAAAGCAGCAGGGGTATGTTCTGTCCTAGGACTATTACCACTGCCAGGAGTGGAGCATGAAATCTCCAAACAGGAAGGGAGAGATCTACCCAGTGGGGACCAAAACCACCTACCTGTATTAAGTAGAATTGGATAGGCATAGAGCTGGCTTAAGCTTTAATGACAGCAAAGTATTTTCAGAACGGAAGGGCATGATGATGGGGAAGATTTACAATAGATTGTTCACATGGTGACAACTTTTAAGAAAATCAGATTTTTTTTTTTTATCCACTTCAATACATATTAATAGGTAAATGGAGAGCTGACAAGTTTTCTTTTTTTAATGTGTTTATTGGCAGAACAACTGCTTTTATAAGGTTTACACAAGGACTTATAGGGTATATAAGTATATCACATTGATAGAACTAAATAACACAAATCTTTTCCACAAAGATAACAAAAAGTAAGTGGATATGATGTTCTGGGGACACCATAATGCTATGGTCACCACCTTGCTGGTGTTTTCTACTTGTTTTTCTACTTAGCATGTTTGGAGATTGGACTCCTGAGATGAGGGGCGGTCACGATATTCCTTCAGATTCAAACACAGTATGGGGTCCACAGTGCCATATTTTAAAGTGCACTTACCAGCCATTTGCCTTAGGATTTATAGAGCAGCAAACCTGGGGAAGTTCTTTGTTGAGCAAATGTGAAAAATGCCCCTAAATCTTAGAAAAAAAATACAAGCAGATCTGTCGGAGTACCAATGTTGACATTTTTTAAACCCTTAACTTTGAGAAATTAGAAACCGTCAACATTATAAGAGCTGCTCTTTCATTGGTACCACAATTCAAAAGAACCTAAAACAACAAGGATGGTACTAACAACCTAAATCTCAACATATATTGGTGAATCAAGCCCATTAGATGTTTATTTAAGTTCTTCCAGTTTTGCTTTGTTTTAGTTCTGGTATGTAAATAGTGACTTTCTCAATGTCATGCAGATGCCCCATCCACAAATGTAAATATTTCTGCCACTTGATTGGTCGAATGGCCTCCATGCATGGTATTGTGATTGGAGAAAAGTCTGAATATTCTCCACTTCTGTACTGGGGAAATTAAAGGGCAAGCTACAGGTAGAAAGACCTTGGAATAAAGAAATTTCCAACATTTAAAGTGCTCACAGGGCCATTTATAATAGAAAAACAATTTTGTAAAAGTCCAGCTTGCTAGTGTCGTATGTATTTAACTCTTCTTGATAAGATCAATAGCTGCTCCCTCACCACCACCATACACAATGGTTCCTCCTACCAGCTTGTATGTTTTGTAGTGTTGTACTGTCCTAGCAGAAAGAATCACTGCTTGCATGTGATGGAGGGGGAACAGAAATTTACATACTCAACAGTATGAAATACCTACTAAGATATGGGCCACCAGAAAGAGAATGGACAACATTTACAGGGCTGGCTTTCTTCAAATGATGATGGGCCCATGTTAACCAAGCTCATGGCTCCATAACTACAAATTTCAAGGGTAGGAAGATCAGAAACATCAGCTTTTATTGCCATCTGAGGTTACCCCTAATTGTCCCCTAAGTGTCAGGAAGTGAAGAAAATCACTCCAACATTAAAACAATTATCATCTGACAGTATTTTCTACCCTTCCAAAGCTGAACACAAAATTGCTTCTGGGCCTCTACAGTACAGCAGATCTTTACAGAAACGTTTAGTCCAAAATATGGTGAACTCAATCTCCAACAAGACAAAGCAACAGCAACTTTAATAGAACTCCAACCTGTTATACCAGAATGTACTCCACAGTCCACCAAATCAATATACCCAATAACTGATTGTAATGAACCCTTGAAATACACCAAACCCAACATGCAAGGGCTCAGAGGAGGTGGTCATAGAAAGTGTCTCATGAGGTCTACCAGCTCATAGAACGATAGATGGCCAGACTGGTAATCCAGAAATGGCTGGAGGGTCTGTAAGATTTACCGTTATTTTAACAGAACACCTTGGTGGATTAGGCTTAAGGAATGGTATTGCGGAATGTACAGGGGAGCTACCATTTTTTTCCGTAAAAACAGAACCAAGGAGGAAAGGGACCATAGGGTTACTTCTGAAAGAAGTCTAGTTGTATTCCACTTACCAGTGGGCCATATCTTCAAACTGCTCCCGGGCCTCTGCTAACATTGAACCATTCACAGTAGGATGAATACATGCTTCCCCCACTGCACACAGTGGTTCTTCCTGCCTTTAGGTCCTGTAGGATTCACCAGGAAGGACCATCACTTGCATGGAATACCTACAGTAGCCAGGAGAGCAGCAGGATATCAAGATATGGGTGCCATAAAGGGGACAATAACTCTATTTACTAATTGTAATGGACCCTTGAAAGACAGCAAGCACAGCATGAAGGGGCTTCGTAAAGATTGCCCTAAAGGTGTGCAAATGTCTTATAGAGTCTCCAACTTCATAGAAGGAGAGTTGGCCGGCTTCATAATCCAGATAAATACGGAATTTATGGCTGTAGGGCCTGCAAGGTAAATCAGTATATTTACAGTTATGCATCAAGTTATAATTATCCTTGAACCTTCGCAAGCACCAGGAGTCATCTTCCTGTCCAATCATACTGATACGGTTTTTCCTGTTGACACTGGGGTAACACATGCCGACTCTCCAGCTATCCGACTGACTGGTGTCCACCTCCCAGTAATGGCGCCAGGTGGAGAAGCTGCTGCAACTTAGAACCCCACTTTGCTGAAACCTCTCTGGTGTTTCTGGGTAACCGTGTTCCATCTCTGATCTGAAGGTACTTTTTAAGTCATCGGATATCCAGAGATTACTGGCCGCAGTGTGTACATCCAGTAATACGTCTGCAGGTTTTTGTATCGACATCTTTGAAATCGATACCAAGTCAGATAATTTGCATAATGCATTTAAGATCAGATCCTTCCGCAGATCTGGAAATTCAGGGTCATTGGGCAAAGCCTCCCCAACATCACCCAAGTCTTTGTCTAGTTCCTGGTCTTGTAAGACAGTTAGTGGGTCACCCAGGTCACGCAAGCTCTCCAAATGAGAAATCTTCTGGGACAGTTTGTTCTTGTTTGTGGTTAACTGTTGGATCACATCAGAAGTAGACTGGAAACATTGCACTTCCCACCTGGACACCTCACCAAAGACCATCTTCTCCAGATCTTCCAACTGCTTCTTGATGTTATCAAGCTTGTCTGTGGCTCTTTGTGTTACATTGGCAGCTATTTCTCGAGCTTTTGTGCTGCATTCCTGCAGATTTTGGACTTTCTTTGCAATCTTTTCTTGTTTGCAAGTCAACTTTTCAAGCAAGGGCTTCAGTTTCTTCTGGGAGGCCTCCTCCAGTGACTCTGCCAGATGTTCTCTGTGTTCACCATCTAGCCTGCAGGATGAACAGACACAGACTAAGTCCTCCATGCAATAATATTCCATAACCTTTCCATGGACAGGGCACCTTCTTTTCCCAAGCTCAGTCGTGGGTGGAAGTAAAACGTGCTCCACAGTCTTGTTGTGTTTCCTCAGGTGGTCAGCACACATGGAGGTCTCACATTGCTGACAAGACCTCTCAGCCGAAACAGGGTAGTCACAGTAGGTACAGAGGATGGTGGTCTCCTTCTGATGATCATTATGGAATCTCTCTGCTATTCTACTGAGGGTGATGTTTTTATTAGGTTCCAGTCCTGATTTAAATTTCTTTCTGCATTCTGGACAGGAGTAGAATCCGGATTGTTCACAAAGCAAAGGCCGGATACAGGCTAAGCAGAAGTTATGTCCACATTTCAAAGTCACAGGATCTCTATACACCTCCAGGCAGATGGAACAGTTCAGGTCCTGTCTCAGGTCTGCAGCCTCCATGCTAAAAGGATCAGGAAATGAAAGTAAAAATAAATTGACATCTGCTAAACCAGGAACACAGTGTAAATGCAAAGTGATTCAGCTGGTTTTCATTCAGGGAAGTAAACTCCTCCTGCACAAGTTTAAGGGGGTTTCCGTTGATTGAGTTATGGAAATTCCATCCATGTAACTCCCCTGAGATGGGCAAAGAGGAGACTGGCAGAACCAGGATCTAAAAGAAAAAAAAATGCTACTGGGGGAGGGGGATTAAATATCAATTTCAATGAGGATCAGTACGGGGGGGTTGCTGACAATTTTTCAATTGGCAATTATTATTGTGGTCACTTCTGATGCCAGGGCTGGGGGCTGTTATTGCACTAACCAATACCAATGCAGGTAGGTTAAATTTCAGTCACTGACACCAATGCTGGAGGTATTTGTCACCATCACAGGGAGCAGCGCTGGGGGCAATTATTTCACCACCAATACAACACCAATATTATTAATTACTGTGTCCCCACTGGGGAGATTCACTCTCCCTACATGCCTTCTGATCTTTATCACAACTTTTAGATAGAATAAATGAGCAGAGAGAGATGAGCAGTTCATCAGATTGTTGCTGCTCCTCCTCTGTCCAGATAAAATTTAGGAGAGGGGAGTTGACCAAGTTGTATTGCAGTAAGCTAAAACACTGGCCTGGTTAATGTTGCAACTGACAATCCTTCAGGAATATTTCAGGTGTCTGGTTGAACTGGATGAACAGAAATCAATATATAATGACTATATGGTATAGTAGTGGTGTAGGTAGGTAGATCAGATTATAGATCACCCTAAAGTGTTTGCCAACCCCGTACAATTAAGTATTAAATCAACAACAAAAGTAGGCAGAGGGGTTTTTTTGGCAAGCTGTGTTGTATTAAATTCTTGATAATTTCTCAAAATGCAATACAAATCAAAAAACATAAGTATCTTACAAAATACACCGTGGTAAGCAGGTATCCGGTCATCTAATTGGCACTAGACAGTTCACAGCTAATCCATAAAACAAAAAGGGGAAAGATTTGCCCATTAAGCCCAGAATCCAAATCTTGTATGTCATCAGTTTAATTTGTTATACCCGACACGTTTCGCCTGGTGTAGGCTTCCTACAGATCTTTGGCAGGTAAAGCATCTCCCTTATTTGCCAATAGGTTAGACCTGAATGTAAATGATATCGGTTGAACTCTCGAGCTTGGCTTTCTAAGGGCCCCTAGGAAAGCAGGAGCTATGTTTCTAATTGAAAAGTAAAACATATCAGGACAGCTCTCTTTTTTTTTTCTCTGGACATGATATGACCAACCCATGCAGATTGGCTGCCACCAGCACTACCGCACTGCAACATAGGGCAACTATATTTTTCGGGACAAAGGCAGGAAGGGTGAATATATGGGCAAATGAAAAGCTGGGGTCAGGTTTTTATTGAGGGTTCTACTAAACTACAGTCTTTTAACATAACTTTTTCGGTAAGTGTTCCCATTATCTGCACACACCTTTGCATTTGTCAAGATAATTTTGAGGTTCAGATGGTTCCTGATTATTTCACTTTCACTATGCCTGTCCATAATGGCAGCTGCTGATCTGGAGGCAAAGCTGAAATGTTTTATTTGTTGGAATATCTACATGGATCCAGTCATTCTGATCTGCGGGCATAAGTTTGCCAAGATTGTGTCCAAAATCGCTGCTTATCCGGGACAGTTTTGAGGCTTACACTTCCCCAGAGTGCAGAACCCAATTTCCCAATCGCCCAGCATTTTGACAAACCTGTTTTTGTAACATCATGGAGCAGTACCATGCAAGTCGACAAAGAAAAGAGGCCATGGGAATGTGCTCCATGCAACGGAAGCTCCTGGAATACCATTGTCTTTAAGATACAGTTAAGATCAGTGCTACCAGCTGTTCAAGCTCCCAACACATGAAACAATGCCCTTGAGCAAAGCTGCTGGAAGATAAGGCAGGATCTGAGGAACCGCCTTGAATAGTTGGTTTCCAATGATGAGACAGACAACAAAGTCCAAAGTTTGCAACAGACATATGCAAAAAGTAAAACAAGTCTGCTTCTATGAAGGAAAGGGACAATGTTTTGTTCCACAACATTGAGGGTCGCTTGGAGGATCTTCGGAGGAGAATCCTCAATAAGATCTCCAGGCAGGAAGAACAAGTCTCACGCTTGACCCTCAATCTGATCCAAAAGCTGAAGGTGATGAAAGATGATCGATATTGCAAAATATTCTGCATTGAGGACCTGTCTAATACAACAACTAAGGGGATCTTTATACCAGAAGTGTCAAACATGACTCTAGATGCAAACACAACATATCTGCCAATCTGAAAACTGCGTTTTGGTCTGTGATTGACCAGGATCTCCCACGGGAAGTGGAGCGGTTTGGGTATAACCAAGTTCTAAGCAACAAGACTTCACCTGTAGGTGAAGGTACTTTGAAATTGAGACCGGCAATTGAATGATGGGGTGACCTATGGTAGCATAGAGAGCAAGGGTCACCAGGCTCTTTTAGGTGACAACGCCAGGTCTTGGTGCTTAGGAAGACACAATAATGTGTATTTGGTCACACACCACACAACACGCCACGGTGACAATCACAACAGTTAGAGGGGGTGCAGATTTATATTGAGTTTGTGGCTGAAGCTATTGCTGACTCTATGTATTCACCCTACCTTGTATCTCAGTGATACTCCTGCAGCAGCTTTGCAGTCACTTCCTGTCTACATGCACCCCTCAGCTCCCCAATGGTGACAACAGTTGACCATGACCGAGTTTTGTGAGTTGAAATGACTGCTTGTAGTCCCCATCAAAATCCCAAAGATTGGGTTACAGAAGAATGACAATGCAGGGAGATGTGTTGTCACCTTGTAACAGGAAGTGCCTTGATGGCAGCTGATAATTTTATTAAAATTTGAAAAGATTGAAAATCAAATTAGTGCTTTGAAAGAATGTGAATGTTTATATGATATTTACATCTACTTTACCATGGAGTACACAGTTGTCATTAGGGCTGCACCTGACTCGCATTGGCAGAGAGGAAGAGTTTAGCGCAATTACTTTGCAGCACTGCAGGAATTGATAATTAATCTGGGCGGTTCATTTTTGTCCGGATTTATATGTCTAAAAGCGGTACATTGTTTTTCATGAAAATTTATTTGACAGTACAATATAATAGTATGAGTATAATAAAGTTTATAACACAAAATCATGTCAGAATAATAAATAAAATAAATTGTTTTTTAAATTTTTTTTTTGTAAAAATAATTATTATACTCATACTATTATAATATACTGTAAAATAAATAAAAGACAATGTATAGCTTTTAGACTTATAAATCCAAAGTATTGCATTCGTTATAGTTATTTTGTATTAAATGCAATACAAATAGATCTGAAATTCCTACCGTGCCCCCAACTCAACGTCCGCAGACACCTACGTCACCGAGAACTCCCGGTGACTCATCAGATGTGGAGGACGCCGGCCGGAGGAGGCGAGGAGACGAGAAAGACGAAGGAAGACGCCAGCGGATCAGATTTGTGGGATCTGCTGCTGCTCAAATTTTTAAGTCTCTAAAGCAGCAGTCGCCAACCTTTCGAACCTCACAGACCACTAAATTTATAATTTTAAATCCCACCAGTAGGATATCATGTAGCCACCTGAAATAATTTTAACCAAAACATGATACATTTTTATGCACTTGAATACATTACAAAAAAACACAGAGGTGGGGATTTTGACAAAGAACTACTTCAGGTAGAAAATAAGTGGATTGTGATGCTCAAAGCCCATATTCATCCAGGTTTGAATGATACTTTGAGCTTTAAATCATTTTTATAATCAATTACCAATTACTGGTATGCCTATGATGTTATGAGTAAAGATAGTAAGGTTTACAATGTTGTAACAAGGTTATTATATTATACAATTAAATGCATGGTTTATGACCCCTTACATGTATGTCCAATATTAATCTTCCTATGGAACTCGCCTTACGAGAGACGGGAGTGCCTCAAGACGGCTCCATACTGCCCAATTTACTAAAAATAGCTCATTCAATTATACAGAGAATCGCCCAGCAAGGCAGACACACAGCACATTCCCGTCTTAATGAAAAAACGCAGGCGGGTTGGACCTAACGTCACATCAACTAGGAGACAAGTATGGGCGGAAGAGCCCTCTATCAATGGGCCTGATTTATGAAAGTTCTCCAGGACTGGAGAAGATACACTTTCATCAGTGAGGCTGGGTGATCCAGCAAACCTGAAATGGATTTCTTAAAATCATTTGCTAGCAAATATTTTGAATCCTGGACCAGATACCTTCCAGGTTTGCTGGATCACCCAGCTTCACAGGTGAAAGTGTATCCTCTCCACCCTTGGAAAGCTTTAATAATACAGGCCCAATAATACAGGCCCAATGAATCACAGCACCTCCTCTGGTCCGGCGCATGCGCCGGGCTACCTGCATCCTTTTGGGGTAAACACATTTAAAGGGCGGACTAGGTACGGCAGCAGTCCCTGCTCCGAAGGCTGCCCTCTGGCCCATCTTACAATTTCCACAGATTGACTAAAAACTTTACAAATATTTGGTTGTTGGAGTTAAATACTCCCCCCCATATATAGTTTCTAATACATCTCAAATATTCACTTCTAGAATTGAAACTTTACTATATGCACAATTTTTCTAATAAAAGTTGGAGCAAACCTATTCATATGAAGTAGGTTCATAGCCATTAAGATTACTTTTACAAAAAAGAATGGCTAACACACATCAGTACTAAAGCAAGAATACATGACCGCACATAGGAATATATTGCAGGTATTCCCCTTAGTGGATATTATACATATTGTTAAGATAATTAAAAACAACAACATATGAATACCTGACACCTTACCTGTATGAATTACAGATTTTGGATGATTTATCGCTATGCTTAAACGGATGTTATAAGCACTAACCATCACAAAGTTACCAAAGTCTAATAAACGTAGATTAACTAAAATCCCATGAAAGTTTTGGCATGAAATTTGAATTCCTCTCCTCTTCTTTAACACGTTCTTTATATTCAAAGGTTTCACCAATAGGTGAAACAAAAGTTGGAGCACACCTACTCATTGGAGGTAGGTTTACACCCACAAAATTTAAATATTTATTCAGAATGTTTAGCATAAATATTTTAGAAGTTTAACCTATGTTACACCTATGTTTCACTTTCAGAGTGCATATTAATACCAACCCAATATTACATGACATCCTTACATTGATTACATAGGAATATACTGTAGGTATGCCTATACTATATATATATTATATATATATAGTGCTAAGAGAATTCAAAGCAAGTTACTAACACCAGATAATTTATCATAATTCATTACAGATTTGACATGATTTATAATAAGGTTTAAACAGATGTCCTAAGAAGTAAATATCAATAAGCACAGTAAGTGGAATATTATCACAAGGTATTTATTGATTTTTGCTGTATTATTCCAGATATATATATATATATATATATATATATATATATGGATGTATCATTAAATTGTAACCCTAAGGTGGGGTTTTATAATACTCCTTTTATAACAGATTTTCTCTATGTCCAGATCGGTCAGCTTGTTCAACCATAAAGTTTGAAGCGAAAGGGAGACACTTCTTCCATGGTCACCAACAAAATTCCTTCAATCTGACATTCACATTGGAATACTATAACAAAACTTTTTCATTTTTTTTACATACACGATACAAGATGATCACACCATATCTACCACACGTTTAAGGAAACGCACCGCTGGAAGTGGCAAGTGCCCCTCATCAACACTTGATTAGAAGCACTATTTACTGCTATGAAGAAACTGCCCCTCGGATGAAGATTTCTATAAAGAAGCTAAAGCACTCCAAGCTCTTGGAACGTGAATATCCCAAAAAACTTCCCAAACAGGCATTGCAAAGGGTGAAAATTCAATTCAGATCAGATTAATTAGTCAAGAATCTAAACACATGTAACCAATCTAACACAACGACTAGAATTATCACAAGATTCACCACAGTAGGATACCCCAATTATGTGAAAAACACTGGAATATTCTCACATTGGACCCCCAAATTAAGAAGTTTGTGGGAACAAAACCTTCAATTGTTTATAGAAAATCTCTTTCCTTAAGAGACCAATTACTTTCAAGTCATTTCTCTGAACCCACAGCACAAGAAAAACCTTTAAACACCACAGGTACCTTCAAATGTGTGCACTGTTCCCAGTGCCAATGGATTAGGGAAGCACTTTGTGTCCCCCTGCCAAAGCCAGACACAAATTACCCCAAACAATTTATTAACTGTTTTTCTATCGGTATTATCTACTTGATTGATTGTGTCTGTGGTGGGAAAGACGCAAACAGCAGTCAAAAAAAGAATATATGAGCATACATATATACTCCCCTCTAATTATTTTTAGATTGTAGGCCTATATTTCTAAGGCATACCTCACCAAAATATGTCCAATAGTTAATAAATGTAATAATAATAAACTTAAAAAAAATCTGTTTAAAAAAAAAAAATTGTAAAACATGTAATATAACTGTACAGTGTAATATAACTGTACAGTAGCATGTACAGTTCTATTGTACATGTTCTATGTTCTATTATAATTTCCAAGGTTTCCCAATCCCCTGAGGAAGCCCGATAGTGCGAAACATGTCGGGGTTAACGGACCAAAAAAAACAGTAACATACTGTAAGAACTAATCAGCACTAATAAACACCACTGTTTAATTTTAAAGAATTACTACCCCTTCTCACTGGATAAATGTAATACAGCTGGAAAAGGTTCCTACAATCTGTATAATTTAGGATTGTATAATTCAATACACCAATTGTATTATATAATTTGTGTACATTTTTAATATATAGAGCCAAAAAAACCCCTCTTTCTCCTTTGTTGTATTCTTTATACACAAACAAATTTATTCTAAGAAATGATAGTGATCAAAGTCAAACTTTTTGATGCTATTAAATATACCAGGTTAAGAAAATACACAGGTAAGGTTATACTTACCTAAAAGAACATCTGAGAAATAAACAAATAAAATAAAACAATCGGATGAGAATCGGTATCCGGGGAGCGGAGTGACTGTTGTAATGGTGGAAACAATACTGAAGCGTCCGGCTCGGTAATGGTTCCCTCATACAACTTAATACTACACTGACGTCATGCTGCGCCTCCCTTGTTTTTCCATCTCTAGTACAGTGCGTGAATTTAGTGAAATATAAAGGCGAAAATTGTCATACAGGATATAGGAATTTATTAGAATGTTATTTTTGTTTAATTATTATTAAAACATAAAAATTGCAAATAATGTCCTGGGGGTATTAAAACTAACACCAGGACAGGTTGGGCATTTTTCTGCAAGAACACCATTAGGCAGAGGCGCAGGACATGTCAGGTAAAGTCACTGCTGACCCCTCCTGAAATTACTAGATGCCTGGTAGTCATGCTGAATCAACAGTTTTGTATTTACAATTAGTGACCCCAAATGCTGACTGCAGACACCCTGAGGGTGGTAAGTCATTGAATTAGCATGAAAGCCATGAACTTGGCATTTCCTAAATCACCAAGATGGCTGAACTGTCCAGAGGGTCCAAGAAGTTTTCCACCTCAAGTAGTGAAATTCTGGCATTGACCCAGCAGGGAGGACGGATATGATCAATACAACTTAAATCAGCTGGCTGAACTGGTGTCACCGGTATAGGAATGCATCACAGACACACCGCAGGGCAGGGCGACCGTCTGGGACAATTCTTTAATGATTTAGAAGTCACCAAGCAACACGCGTTCAGTCACAGACGATATATCATTAGTATTTAACTATTTCAAGTTCACCCTTCAACCTTCTCCAGGTCTGTGCACAGGATCAGTATGGCAGCCAGATAATTGGCATTTTCAGCAGTAGCAGCCTGTGTACTCCTTTTAGGATCTGGGAGATTCATTGTTTGGGGTCCCAGGGATCACTGTCACCAAAAGAGATGGGAAATGGAGTTTAAGAGGTAATCATCCAATGGGGACACCTGTCCTGGCAGAGGGGATTTTCCTTCACTTGGGGTGATTTTCTTTTACTTTTTGTTGTCTGTACAGCATGCAGGAAAATAGTTTTTGATATACTATGAAAAGGTTCCGTACTTGGGGCTGGTGATACAATAATAGGAATATTTGTTTAAAGCTGAACAACAAGCAAATATTGTCTAATTATAAGAGTCATGTGACCTTTGGGTATGTCCGCCAGACCGGTGCTTCCTGTAACACAGACCAGTCATTGCTGTTTCCTCTGTTCAGAAAAGGGGTGGCAAACTCTGGCCCGCGGGCCAAATCTGGCCCGCAAGGTGTTTTTTTTTTTTTTATATCCCCAGAAAATTTCCGAGGGTGAATTGCATCTGACCAGCTTGCTACTACCTATTGCAGAGAGTGATAACGCTACTACAATTCCCGGCATTACTCGCATCACTGCGTGGCCCTGCATTGTTGTTCTGTCCATAGATGCAAGTAATGCTGGGATTTGTAGTCTCGGCATTACTCATGTCTATGTGACAAGCGAGAGATCTCTGCCATTCCCTCTCACACATCACAGGCAATCGCAAAGGCAACTCGAGTCCAGCCGGTCTGCACGTCTATAGGGATGCTGGGGATGTCTTTGTGTGTGAGAAGGCTCCATGTAACAATGGGAGGGAGGCAGAGAGGGCAGCACGCCATTCTTCTATAACAGGTGAGCTGTAGCCTTCCTGTCACTATAGTCTTGTAGTGCAATGTTCTGCCATTCAATGATTAGCTTCAGTCACTTTGGGTTATATTATAATTATATGTTTAGCATTTATATTGTTAGTAGATGAATTGATGTAAAAAAAAAATTCTCAGGCCTCTGTTCTCTGTTGTGTGCTTGTTCTGGATTGAGTGTTGGGGAGGAACTCTTTGTTTCTGTGTGGGAAGGTTTTGTATCTAATGAGAAAGAGAAACTTCAATTTTTTCAGTGGATTTCTGATTTGGCCCCCCAACTTGATCTAGGTTTTTGATTTCGGCCCTCTGTGTGTTTGAGTTTGACACCCCTGGTGTAGAGTGATCGGTCTTGTATCCGCCCCCTCCTGTAGTGGGAGGGGTTACCAGGCCCCTCCCACAGCTCTGCACAAATGTCTATATACAGCTCAGTGAATATGTCAATGCTACTTTTAAGGTTAGATCTGGGTATTGGTGCACACAAATTTATATCTTTCATGGAATGTATTGCAATGAACATTTTTGTGTCCAGACTTTGGTTAAATGAATGAAAGATCATCTCTCACCGAATTGCAATAAACACCATCACCTTGGACACCTGTTCATTTGTATTAATGGCAAATCAATGGCATTGCAACTACATCAGCATTTGTTCTGAACAGGCCTGCATGTCTACACAGCCACATGAGCTGTGCTTTCCTAATTCCTAATGGATGTGAGCATACAATTTGCTGAATAATACACAATAAAATGCGTCATTCATTAAACAATGCAAATATTGCTGCATAAATGTATACAACCCATGCACAAAAAGTAACAAGCTCCAGCTGACAAAAAGACACAAAAGCTATATGAAGGCTCATATAACAGTACGTTTCAGGGCCAATTCCCACTATTGTGTTGCAGTATTGAGCGAGGATGCACATGCAGCATGCAACAACACAATACACAGAGATGTGATGCTTGGCACCTCAACATTCCCAGGCAGGGTAGCACATTGCATTGTTGCCGACCACAAAACACAGATGAACGTCCACTTCTTGGTGCATTTAGGTCTCATTCACACAATGAAGTGCAGCGCACACATTTTCCTACTGGAGGGTGCGGTCTGCATTTGTTTGTACTGCACAGGACATTGTACGTTGCATGTTTTGGGGATGTGATGGATGCCATTCACACTTGTGCATTGTGGCAATGAGCTCATGTTAGTACATATCATGGCAATCTGTGTGCAGTTTGTTGCAATTCATTCAATATTAATGTCATATTTATATGCATTGTCTAGTGAAGCCCAACATTTTGCAGTTCACCACACACTGCATATATATATATATATATATATATATATATATATATATATATATATATATATATACACAGGTTGTAATGCACTGCATTTGACCTGGAAGGGTCATATATATTGCAATGTTGCACATTGGAGGCCCATTCATTATTGCAAGACATGCATGCATCACGTGAACAGAACACTATGTGAATGGGCCCTCATTGTAGCCAGGCCATTACGGATCCAAGAAAATACAGAAAACATTTCTACAACAAATTGCTGCACAATATCTATCATGCATTTATTTATACAATTACAAAATCACTTCAATATACAATTAGACGCGGGGTCGGAAAAAAACACCCCGTTCGTGGGGGGGTCACACCAAACCACAGCCATGGGCGGGTTGTGTTTCTGGACGTAACCCACCCACTCTCCCTTCGCAGGCCCAGATCTGCAATGGGAGAGTGGACGGGTTCTGGCATTGTGATATCACTATGGGGGAAGTTTACATAAAGCAGCAGGGGTATGTTCTGTCCTAGGACTATTACCACTGCCAGGAGTGGAGCATGAAATCTCCAAACAGGAAGGGAGAGATCTACCCAGTGGGGACCAAAACCACCTACCTGTATTAAGTAGAATTGGATAGGCATAGAGCTGGCTTAAGCTTTAATGACAGCAAAGTATTTTCAGAACGGAAGGGCATGATGATGGGGAAGATTTACAATAGATTGTTCACATGGTGACAACTTTTAAGAAAATCAGATTTTTTTTTTTTATCCACTTCAATACATATTAATAGGTAAATGGAGAGCTGACAAGTTTTCTTTTTTTAATGTGTTTATTGGCAGAACAACTGCTTTTATAAGGTTTACACAAGGACTTATAGGGTATATAAGTATATCACATTGATAGAACTAAATAACACAAATCTTTTCCACAAAGATAACAAAAAGTAAGTGGATATGATGTTCTGGGGACACCATAATGCTATGGTCACCACCTTGCTGGTGTTTTCTACTTGTTTTTCTACTTAGCATGTTTGGAGATTGGACTCCTGAGATGAGGGGCGGTCACGATATTCCTTCAGATTCAAACACAGTATGGGGTCCACAGTGCCATATTTTAAAGTGCACTTACCAGCCATTTGCCTTAGGATTTATAGAGCAGCAAACCTGGGGAAGTTCTTTGTTGAGCAAATGTGAAAAATGCCCCTAAATCTTAGAAAAAAAATACAAGCAGATCTGTCGGAGTACCAATGTTGACATTTTTTAAACCCTTAACTTTGAGAAATTAGAAACCGTCAACATTATAAGAGCTGCTCTTTCATTGGTACCACAATTCAAAAGAACCTAAAACAACAAGGATGGTACTAACAACCTAAATCTCAACATATATTGGTGAATCAAGCCCATTAGATGTTTATTTAAGTTCTTCCAGTTTTGCTTTGTTTTAGTTCTGGTATGTAAATAGTGACTTTCTCAATGTCATGCAGATGCCCCATCCACAAATGTAAATATTTCTGCCACTTGATTGGTCGAATGGCCTCCATGCATGGTATTGTGATTGGAGAAAAGTCTGAATATTCTCCACTTCTGTACTGGGGAAATTAAAGGGCAAGCTACAGGTAGAAAGACCTTGGAATAAAGAAATTTCCAACATTTAAAGTGCTCACAGGGCCATTTATAATAGAAAAACAATTTTGTAAAAGTCCAGCTTGCTAGTGTCGTATGTATTTAACTCTTCTTGATAAGATCAATAGCTGCTCCCTCACCACCACCATACACAATGGTTCCTCCTACCAGCTTGTATGTTTTGTAGTGTTGTACTGTCCTAGCAGAAAGAATCACTGCTTGCATGTGATGGAGGGGGAACAGAAATTTACATACTCAACAGTATGAAATACCTACTAAGATATGGGCCACCAGAAAGAGAATGGACAACATTTACAGGGCTGGCTTTCTTCAAATGATGATGGGCCCATGTTAACCAAGCTCATGGCTCCATAACTACAAATTTCAAGGGTAGGAAGATCAGAAACATCAGCTTTTATTGCCATCTGAGGTTACCCCTAATTGTCCCCTAAGTGTCAGGAAGTGAAGAAAATCACTCCAACATTAAAACAATTATCATCTGACAGTATTTTCTACCCTTCCAAAGCTGAACACAAAATTGCTTCTGGGCCTCTACAGTACAGCAGATCTTTACAGAAACGTTTAGTCCAAAATATGGTGAACTCAATCTCCAACAAGACAAAGCAACAGCAACTTTAATAGAACTCCAACCTGTTATACCAGAATGTACTCCACAGTCCACCAAATCAATATACCCAATAACTGATTGTAATGAACCCTTGAAATACACCAAACCCAACATGCAAGGGCTCAGAGGAGGTGGTCATAGAAAGTGTCTCATGAGGTCTACCAGCTCATAGAACGATAGATGGCCAGACTGGTAATCCAGAAATGGCTGGAGGGTCTGTAAGATTTACCGTTATTTTAACAGAACACCTTGGTGGATTAGGCTTAAGGAATGGTATTGCGGAATGTACAGGGGAGCTACCATTTTTTTCCGTAAAAACAGAACCAAGGAGGAAAGGGACCATAGGGTTACTTCTGAAAGAAGTCTAGTTGTATTCCACTTACCAGTGGGCCATATCTTCAAACTGCTCCCGGGCCTCTGCTAACATTGAACCATTCACAGTAGGATGAATACATGCTTCCCCCACTGCACACAGTGGTTCTTCCTGCCTTTAGGTCCTGTAGGATTCACCAGGAAGGACCATCACTTGCATGGAATACCTACAGTAGCCAGGAGAGCAGCAGGATATCAAGATATGGGTGCCATAAAGGGGACAATAACTCTATTTACTAATTGTAATGGACCCTTGAAAGACAGCAAGCACAGCATGAAGGGGCTTCGTAAAGATTGCCCTAAAGGTGTGCAAATGTCTTATAGAGTCTCCAACTTCATAGAAGGAGAGTTGGCCGGCTTCATAATCCAGATAAATACGGAATTTATGGCTGTAGGGCCTGCAAGGTAAATCAGTATATTTACAGTTATGCATCAAGTTATAATTATCCTTGAACCTTCGCAAGCACCAGGAGTCATCTTCCTGTCCAATCATACTGATACGGTTTTTCCTGTTGACACTGGGGTAACACATGCCGACTCTCCAGCTATCCGACTGACTGGTGTCCACCTCCCAGTAATGGCGCCAGGTGGAGAAGCTGCTGCAACTTAGAACCCCACTTTGCTGAAACCTCTCTGGTGTTTCTGGGTAACCGTGTTCCATCTCTGATCTGAAGGTACTTTTTAAGTCATCGGATATCCAGAGATTACTGGCCGCAGTGTGTACATCCAGTAATACGTCTGCAGGTTTTTGTATCGACATCTTTGAAATCGATACCAAGTCAGATAATTTGCATAATGCATTTAAGATCAGATCCTTCCGCAGATCTGGAAATTCAGGGTCATTGGGCAAAGCCTCCCCAACATCACCCAAGTCTTTGTCTAGTTCCTGGTCTTGTAAGACAGTTAGTGGGTCACCCAGGTCACGCAAGCTCTCCAAATGAGAAATCTTCTGGGACAGTTTGTTCTTGTTTGTGGTTAACTGTTGGATCACATCAGAAGTAGACTGGAAACATTGCACTTCCCACCTGGACACCTCACCAAAGACCATCTTCTCCAGATCTTCCAACTGCTTCTTGATGTTATCAAGCTTGTCTGTGGCTCTTTGTGTTACATTGGCAGCTATTTCTCGAGCTTTTGTGCTGCATTCCTGCAGATTTTGGACTTTCTTTGCAATCTTTTCTTGTTTGCAAGTCAACTTTTCAAGCAAGGGCTTCAGTTTCTTCTGGGAGGCCTCCTCCAGTGACTCTGCCAGATGTTCTCTGTGTTCACCATCTAGCCTGCAGGATGAACAGACACAGACTAAGTCCTCCATGCAATAATATTCCATAACCTTTCCATGGACAGGGCACCTTCTTTTCCCAAGCTCAGTCGTGGGTGGAAGTAAAACGTGCTCCACAGTCTTGTTGTGTTTCCTCAGGTGGTCAGCACACATGGAGGTCTCACATTGCTGACAAGACCTCTCAGCCGAAACAGGGTAGTCACAGTAGGTACAGAGGATGGTGGTCTCCTTCTGATGATCATTATGGAATCTCTCTGCTATTCTACTGAGGGTGATGTTTTTATTAGGTTCCAGTCCTGATTTAAATTTCTTTCTGCATTCTGGACAGGAGTAGAATCCGGATTGTTCACAAAGCAAAGGCCGGATACAGGCTAAGCAGAAGTTATGTCCACATTTCAAAGTCACAGGATCTCTATACACCTCCAGGCAGATGGAACAGTTCAGGTCCTGTCTCAGGTCTGCAGCCTCCATGCTAAAAGGATCAGGAAATGAAAGTAAAAATAAATTGACATCTGCTAAACCAGGAACACAGTGTAAATGCAAAGTGATTCAGCTGGTTTTCATTCAGGGAAGTAAACTCCTCCTGCACAAGTTTAAGGGGGTTTCCGTTGATTGAGTTATGGAAATTCCATCCATGTAACTCCCCTGAGATGGGCAAAGAGGAGACTGGCAGAACCAGGATCTAAAAGAAAAAAAAATGCTACTGGGGGAGGGGGATTAAATATCAATTTCAATGAGGATCAGTACGGGGGGGTTGCTGACAATTTTTCAATTGGCAATTATTATTGTGGTCACTTCTGATGCCAGGGCTGGGGGCTGTTATTGCACTAACCAATACCAATGCAGGTAGGTTAAATTTCAGTCACTGACACCAATGCTGGAGGTATTTGTCACCATCACAGGGAGCAGCGCTGGGGGCAATTATTTCACCACCAATACAACACCAATATTATTAATTACTGTGTCCCCACTGGGGAGATTCACTCTCCCTACATGCCTTCTGATCTTTATCACAACTTTTAGATAGAATAAATGAGCAGAGAGAGATGAGCAGTTCATCAGATTGTTGCTGCTCCTCCTCTGTCCAGATAAAATTTAGGAGAGGGGAGTTGACCAAGTTGTATTGCAGTAAGCTAAAACACTGGCCTGGTTAATGTTGCAACTGACAATCCTTCAGGAATATTTCAGGTGTCTGGTTGAACTGGATGAACAGAAATCAATATATAATGACTATATGGTATAGTAGTGGTGTAGGTAGGTAGATCAGATTATAGATCACCCTAAAGTGTTTGCCAACCCCGTACAATTAAGTATTAAATCAACAACAAAAGTAGGCAGAGGGGTTTTTTTGGCAAGCTGTGTTGTATTAAATTCTTGATAATTTCTCAAAATGCAATACAAATCAAAAAACATAAGTATCTTACAAAATACACCGTGGTAAGCAGGTATCCGGTCATCTAATTGGCACTAGACAGTTCACAGCTAATCCATAAAACAAAAAGGGGAAAGATTTGCCCATTAAGCCCAGAATCCAAATCTTGTATGTCATCAGTTTAATTTGTTATACCCGACACGTTTCGCCTGGTGTAGGCTTCCTACAGATCTTTGGCAGGTAAAGCATCTCCCTTATTTGCCAATAGGTTAGACCTGAATGTAAATGATATCGGTTGAACTCTCGAGCTTGGCTTTCTAAGGGCCCCTAGGAAAGCAGGAGCTATGTTTCTAATTGAAAAGTAAAACATATCAGGACAGCTCTCTTTTTTTTTTCTCTGGACATGATATGACCAACCCATGCAGATTGGCTGCCACCAGCACTACCGCACTGCAACATAGGGCAACTATATTTTTCGGGACAAAGGCAGGAAGGGTGAATATATGGGCAAATGAAAAGCTGGGGTCAGGTTTTTATTGAGGGTTCTACTAAACTACAGTCTTTTAACATAACTTTTTCGGTAAGTGTTCCCATTATCTGCACACACCTTTGCATTTGTCAAGATAATTTTGAGGTTCAGATGGTTCCTGATTATTTCACTTTCACTATGCCTGTCCATAATGGCAGCTGCTGATCTGGAGGCAAAGCTGAAATGTTTTATTTGTTGGAATATCTACATGGATCCAGTCATTCTGATCTGCGGGCATAAGTTTGCCAAGATTGTGTCCAAAATCGCTGCTTATCCGGGACAGTTTTGAGGCTTACACTTCCCCAGAGTGCAGAACCCAATTTCCCAATCGCCCAGCATTTTGACAAACCTGTTTTTGTAACATCATGGAGCAGTACCATGCAAGTCGACAAAGAAAAGAGGCCATGGGAATGTGCTCCATGCAACGGAAGCTCCTGGAATACCATTGTCTTTAAGATACAGTTAAGATCAGTGCTACCAGCTGTTCAAGCTCCCAACACATGAAACAATGCCCTTGAGCAAAGCTGCTGGAAGATAAGGCAGGATCTGAGGAACCGCCTTGAATAGTTGGTTTCCAATGATGAGACAGACAACAAAGTCCAAAGTTTGCAACAGACATATGCAAAAAGTAAAACAAGTCTGCTTCTATGAAGGAAAGGGACAATGTTTTGTTCCACAACATTGAGGGTCGCTTGGAGGATCTTCGGAGGAGAATCCTCAATAAGATCTCCAGGCAGGAAGAACAAGTCTCACGCTTGACCCTCAATCTGATCCAAAAGCTGAAGGTGATGAAAGATGATCGATATTGCAAAATATTCTGCATTGAGGACCTGTCTAATACAACAACTAAGGGGATCTTTATACCAGAAGTGTCAAACATGACTCTAGATGCAAACACAACATATCTGCCAATCTGAAAACTGCGTTTTGGTCTGTGATTGACCAGGATCTCCCACGGGAAGTGGAGCGGTTTGGGTATAACCAAGTTCTAAGCAACAAGACTTCACCTGTAGGTGAAGGTACTTTGAAATTGAGACCGGCAATTGAATGATGGGGTGACCTATGGTAGCATAGAGAGCAAGGGTCACCAGGCTCTTTTAGGTGACAACGCCAGGTCTTGGTGCTTAGGAAGACACAATAATGTGTATTTGGTCACACACCACACAACACGCCACGGTGACAATCACAACAGTTAGAGGGGGTGCAGATTTATATTGAGTTTGTGGCTGAAGCTATTGCTGACTCTATGTATTCACCCTACCTTGTATCTCAGTGATACTCCTGCAGCAGCTTTGCAGTCACTTCCTGTCTACATGCACCCCTCAGCTCCCCAATGGTGACAACAGTTGACCATGACCGAGTTTTGTGAGTTGAAATGACTGCTTGTAGTCCCCATCAAAATCCCAAAGATTGGGTTACAGAAGAATGACAATGCAGGGAGATGTGTTGTCACCTTGTAACAGGAAGTGCCTTGATGGCAGCTGATAATTTTATTAAAATTTGAAAAGATTGAAAATCAAATTAGTGCTTTGAAAGAATGTGAATGTTTATATGATATTTACATCTACTTTACCATGGAGTACACAGTTGTCATTAGGGCTGCACCTGACTCGCATTGGCAGAGAGGAAGAGTTTAGCGCAATTACTTTGCAGCACTGCAGGAATTGATAATTAATCTGGGCGGTTCATTTTTGTCCGGATTTATATGTCTAAAAGCGGTACATTGTTTTTCATGAAAATTTATTTGACAGTACAATATAATAGTATGAGTATAATAAAGTTTATAACACAAAATCATGTCAGAATAATAAATAAAATAAATTGTTTTTTAAATTTTTTTTTTGTAAAAATAATTATTATACTCATACTATTATAATATACTGTAAAATAAATAAAAGACAATGTATAGCTTTTAGACTTATAAATCCAAAGTATTGCATTCGTTATAGTTATTTTGTATTAAATGCAATACAAATAGATCTGAAATTCCTACCGTGCCCCCAACTCAACGTCCGCAGACACCTACGTCACCGAGAACTCCCGGTGACTCATCAGATGTGGAGGACGCCGGCCGGAGGAGGCGAGGAGACGAGAAAGACGAAGGAAGACGCCAGCGGATCAGATTTGTGGGATCTGCTGCTGCTCAAATTTTTAAGTCTCTAAAGCAGCAGTCGCCAACCTTTCGAACCTCACAGACCACTAAATTTATAATTTTAAATCCCACCAGTAGGATATCATGTAGCCACCTGAAATAATTTTAACCAAAACATGATACATTTTTATGCACTTGAATACATTACAAAAAAACACAGAGGTGGGGATTTTGACAAAGAACTACTTCAGGTAGAAAATAAGTGGATTGTGATGCTCAAAGCCCATATTCATCCAGGTTTGAATGATACTTTGAGCTTTAAATCATTTTTATAATCAATTACCAATTACTGGTATGCCTATGATGTTATGAGTAAAGATAGTAAGGTTTACAATGTTGTAACAAGGTTATTATATTATACAATTAAATGCATGGTTTATGACCCCTTACATGTATGTCCAATATTAATCTTCCTATGGAACTCGCCTTACGAGAGACGGGAGTGCCTCAAGACGGCTCCATACTGCCCAATTTACTAAAAATAGCTCATTCAATTATACAGAGAATCGCCCAGCAAGGCAGACACACAGCACATTCCCGTCTTAATGAAAAAACGCAGGCGGGTTGGACCTAACGTCACATCAACTAGGAGACAAGTATGGGCGGAAGAGCCCTCTATCAATGGGCCTGATTTATGAAAGTTCTCCAGGACTGGAGAAGATACACTTTCATCAGTGAGGCTGGGTGATCCAGCAAACCTGAAATGGATTTCTTAAAATCATTTGCTAGCAAATATTTTGAATCCTGGACCAGATACCTTCCAGGTTTGCTGGATCACCCAGCTTCACAGGTGAAAGTGTATCCTCTCCACCCTTGGAAAGCTTTAATAATACAGGCCCAATAATACAGGCCCAATGAATCACAGCACCTCCTCTGGTCCGGCGCATGCGCCGGGCTACCTGCATCCTTTTGGGGTAAACACATTTAAAGGGCGGACTAGGTACGGCAGCAGTCCCTGCTCCGAAGGCTGCCCTCTGGCCCATCTTACAATTTCCACAGATTGACTAAAAACTTTACAAATATTTGGTTGTTGGAGTTAAATACTCCCCCCCATATATAGTTTCTAATACATCTCAAATATTCACTTCTAGAATTGAAACTTTACTATATGCACAATTTTTCTAATAAAAGTTGGAGCAAACCTATTCATATGAAGTAGGTTCATAGCCATTAAGATTACTTTTACAAAAAAGAATGGCTAACACACATCAGTACTAAAGCAAGAATACATGACCGCACATAGGAATATATTGCAGGTATTCCCCTTAGTGGATATTATACATATTGTTAAGATAATTAAAAACAACAACATATGAATACCTGACACCTTACCTGTATGAATTACAGATTTTGGATGATTTATCGCTATGCTTAAACGGATGTTATAAGCACTAACCATCACAAAGTTACCAAAGTCTAATAAACGTAGATTAACTAAAATCCCATGAAAGTTTTGGCATGAAATTTGAATTCCTCTCCTCTTCTTTAACACGTTCTTTATATTCAAAGGTTTCACCAATAGGTGAAACAAAAGTTGGAGCACACCTACTCATTGGAGGTAGGTTTACACCCACAAAATTTAAATATTTATTCAGAATGGTTAGCATAAATATTTTAGAAGTTTAACCTATGTTACACCTATGTTTCACTTTCAGAGTGCATATTAATACCAACCCAATATTACATGACATCCTTACATTGATTACATAGGAATATACTGTAGGTATGCCTATACTATATATATATTATATATATATAGTGCTAAGAGAATTCAAAGCAAGTTACTAACACCAGATAATTTATCATAATTCATTACAGATTTGACATGATTTATAATAAGGTTTAAACAGATGTCCTAAGAAGTAAATATCAATAAGCACAGTAAGTGGAATATTATCACAAGGTATTTATTGATTTTTGCTGTATTATTCCATATATATATATATATATATATATATATATATATATATATATATATGGATGTATCATTAAATTGTAACCCTAAGGTGGGGTTTTATAATACTCCTTTTATAACAGATTTTCTCTATGTCCAGATCGGTCAGCTTGTTCAACCATAAAGTTTGAAGCGAAAGGGAGACACTTCTTCCATGGTCACCAACAAAATTCCTTCAATCTGACATTCACATTGGAATACTATAACAAAACTTTTTCATTTTTTTTACATACACGATACAAGATGATCACACCATATCTACCACACGTTTAAGGAAACGCACCGCTGGAAGTGGCAAGTGCCCCTCATCAACACTTGATTAGAAGCACTATTTACTGCTATGAAGAAACTGCCCCTCGGATGAAGATTTCTATAAAGAAGCTAAAGCACTCCAAGCTCTTGGAACGTGAATATCCCAAAAAACTTCCCAAACAGGCATTGCAAAGGGTGAAAATTCAATTCAGATCAGATTAATTAGTCAAGAATCTAAACACATGTAACCAATCTAACACAACGACTAGAATTATCACAAGATTCACCACAGTAGGATACCCCAATTATGTGAAAAACACTGGAATATTCTCACATTGGACCCCCAAATTAAGAAGTTTGTGGGAACAAAACCTTCAATTGTTTATAGAAAATCTCTTTCCTTAAGAGACCAATTACTTTCAAGTCATTTCTCTGAACCCACAGCACAAGAAAAACCTTTAAACACCACAGGTACCTTCAAATGTGTGCACTGTTCCCAGTGCCAATGGATTAGGGAAGCACTTTGTGTCCCCCTGCCAAACCACATTACCCCAAACAATTTATTAACTGTTTTTCTATCGGTATTATCTACTTGATTGATTGTGTCTGTGGTGGGAAAGACGCAAACAGCAGTCAAAAAAAGAATATATGAGCATACATATATACTCCCCTCTAATTATTTTTAGATTGTAGGCCTATATTTCTAAGGCATACCTCACCAAAATATGTCCAATAGTTAATAAATGTAATAATAATAAACTTAAAAAAAATCTGTTTAAAAAAAAAAAATTGTAAAACATGTAATATAACTGTACAGTGTAATATAACTGTACAGTAGCATGTACAGTTCTATTGTACATGTTCTATGTTCTATTATAATTTCCAAGGTTTCCCAATCCCCTGAGGAAGCCCGATAGTGCGAAACATGTCGGGGTTAACGGACCAAAAAAAACAGTAACATACTGTAAGAACTAATCAGCACTAATAAACACCACTGTTTAATTTTAAAGAATTACTACCCCTTCTCACTGGATAAATGTAATACAGCTGGAAAAGGTTCCTACAATCTGTATAATTTAGGATTGTATAATTCAATACACCAATTGTATTATATAATTTGTGTACATTTTTAATATATAGAGCCAAAAAAACCCCTCTTTCTCCTTTGTTGTATTCTTTATACACAAACAAATTTATTCTAAGAAATGATAGTGATCAAAGTCAAACTTTTTGATGCTATTAAATATACCAGGTTAAGAAAATACACAGGTAAGGTTATACTTACCTAAAAGAACATCTGAGAAATAAACAAATAAAATAAAACAATCGGATGAGAATCGGTATCCGGGGAGCGGAGTGACTGTTGTAATGGTGGAAACAATACTGAAGCGTCCGGCTCGGTAATGGTTCCCTCATACAACTTAATACTACACTGACGTCATGCTGCGCCTCCCTTGTTTTTCCATCTCTAGTACAGTGCGTGAATTTAGTGAAATATAAAGGCGAAAATTGTCATACAGGATATAGGAATTTATTAGAATGTTATTTTTGTTTAATTATTATTAAAACATAAAAATTGCAAATAATGTCCTGGGGGTATTAAAACTAACACCAGGACAGGTTGGGCATTTTTCTGCAAGAACACCATTAGGCAGAGGCGCAGGACATGTCAGGTAAAGTCACTGCTGACCCCTCCTGAAATTACTAGATGCCTGGTAGTCATGCTGAATCAACAGTTTTGTATTTACAATTAGTGACCCCAAATGCTGACTGCAGACACCCTGAGGGTGGTAAGTCATTGAATTAGCATGAAAGCCATGAACTTGGCATTTCCTAAATCACCAAGATGGCTGAACTGTCCAGAGGGTCCAAGAAGTTTTCCACCTCAAGTAGTGAAATTCTGGCATTGACCCAGCAGGGAGGACGGATATGATCAATACAACTTAAATCAGCTGGCTGAACTGGTGTCACCGGTATAGGAATGCATCACAGACACACCGCAGGGCAGGGCGACCGTCTGGGACAATTCTTTAATGATTTAGAAGTCACCAAGCAACACGCGTTCAGTCACAGACGATATATCATTAGTATTTAACTATTTCAAGTTCACCCTTCAACCTTCTCCAGGTCTGTGCACAGGATCAGTATGGCAGCCAGATAATTGGCATTTTCAGCAGTAGCAGCCTGTGTACTCCTTTTAGGATCTGGGAGATTCATTGTTTGGGGTCCCAGGGATCACTGTCACCAAAAGAGATGGGAAATGGAGTTTAAGAGGTAATCATCCAATGGGGACACCTGTCCTGGCAGAGGGGATTTTCCTTCACTTGGGGTGATTTTCTTTTACTTTTTGTTGTCTGTACAGCATGCAGGAAAATAGTTTTTGATATACTATGAAAAGGTTCCGTACTTGGGGCTGGTGATACAATAATAGGAATATTTGTTTAAAGCTGAACAACAAGCAAATATTGTCTAATTATAAGAGTCATGTGACCTTTGGGTATGTCCGCCAGACCGGTGCTTCCTGTAACACAGACCAGTCATTGCTGTTTCCTCTGTTCAGAAAAGGGGTGGCAAACTCTGGCCCGCGGGCCAAATCTGGCCCGCAAGGTGTTTTTTTTTTTTTTATATCCCCAGAAAATTTCCGAGGGTGAATTGCATCTGACCAGCTTGCTACTACCTATTGCAGAGAGTGATAACGCTACTACAATTCCCGGCATTACTCGCATCACTGCGTGGCCCTGCATTGTTGTTCTGTCCATAGATGCAAGTAATGCTGGGATTTGTAGTCTCGGCATTACTCATGTCTATGTGACAAGCGAGAGATCTCTGCCATTCCCTCTCACACATCACAGGCAATCGCAAAGGCAACTCGAGTCCAGCCGGTCTGCACGTCTATAGGGATGCTGGGGATGTCTTTGTGTGTGAGAAGGCTCCATGTAACAATGGGAGGGAGGCAGAGAGGGCAGCACGCCATTCTTCTATAACAGGTGAGCTGTAGCCTTCCTGTCACTATAGTCTTGTAGTGCAATGTTCTGCCATTCAATGATTAGCTTCAGTCACTTTGGGTTATATTATAATTATATGTTTAGCATTTATATTGTTAGTAGATGAATTGATGTAAAAAAAAAATTCTCAGGCCTCTGTTCTCTGTTGTGTGCTTGTTCTGGATTGAGTGTTGGGGAGGAACTCTTTGTTTCTGTGTGGGAAGGTTTTGTATCTAATGAGAAAGAGAAACTTCAATTTTTTCAGTGGATTTCTGATTTGGCCCCCCAACTTGATCTAGGTTTTTGATTTCGGCCCTCTGTGTGTTTGAGTTTGACACCCCTGGTGTAGAGTGATCGGTCTTGTATCCGCCCCCTCCTGTAGTGGGAGGGGTTACCAGGCCCCTCCCACAGCTCTGCACAAATGTCTATATACAGCTCAGTGAATATGTCAATGCTACTTTTAAGGTTAGATCTGGGTATTGGTGCACACAAATTTATATCTTTCATGGAATGTATTGCAATGAACATTTTTGTGTCCAGACTTTGGTTAAATGAATGAAAGATCATCTCTCACCGAATTGCAATAAACACCATCACCTTGGACACCTGTTCATTTGTATTAATGGCAAATCAATGGCATTGCAACTACATCAGCATTTGTTCTGAACAGGCCTGCATGTCTACACAGCCACATGAGCTGTGCTTTCCTAATTCCTAATGGATGTGAGCATACAATTTGCTGAATAATACACAATAAAATGCGTCATTCATTAAACAATGCAAATATTGCTGCATAAATGTATACAACCCATGCACAAAAAGTAACAAGCTCCAGCTGACAAAAAGACACAAAAGCTATATGAAGGCTCATATAACAGTACGTTTCAGGGCCAATTCCCACTATTGTGTTGCAGTATTGAGCGAGGATGCACATGCAGCATGCAACAACACAATACACAGAGATGTGATGCTTGGCACCTCAACATTCCCAGGCAGGGTAGCACATTGCATTGTTGCCGACCACAAAACACAGATGAACGTCCACTTCTTGGTGCATTTAGGTCTCATTCACACAATGAAGTGCAGCGCACACATTTTCCTACTGGAGGGTGCGGTCTGCATTTGTTTGTACTGCACAGGACATTGTACGTTGCATGTTTTGGGGATGTGATGGATGCCATTCACACTTGTGCATTGTGGCAATGAGCTCATGTTAGTACATATCATGGCAATCTGTGTGCAGTTTGTTGCAATTCATTCAATATTAATGTCATATTTATATGCATTGTCTAGTGAAGCCCAACATTTTGCAGTTCACCACACACTGCATATATATATATATATATATATATATATATATATATATATATATATATATATATACACAGGTTGTAATGCACTGCATTTGACCTGGAAGGGTCATATATATTGCAATGTTGCACATTGGAGGCCCATTCATTATTGCAAGACATGCATGCATCACGTGAACAGAACACTATGTGAATGGGCCCTCATTGTAGCCAGGCCATTACGGATCCAAGAAAATACAGAAAACATTTCTACAACAAATTGCTGCACAATATCTATCATGCATTTATTTATACAATTACAAAATCACTTCAATATACAATTAGACGGTTATAAAGTAGGGGCACCAAATGCACAACATTCCATACACCTATTTGAGACACTTTTGAACCGCATTAGTGAGCAGTTGCAAACAGATGAAATTGTGACACGACTAAGGAAATGCAACTGTTTACTACAGCATTTCCACAAACACTCCATTGCATGCCATTACCTCTGCTCAATACTCCCAGGCATCTAATGTTTGGAGCTGAGCGCCTTGGAGCTGCTACCTGCAAGCTGGATATCACTTATGATAAATTTATAATTAGCATCATTATATTATATACAAGAACCATTTTTGCAAGGCCTTCCCTTACCTCTGTGAAGTCTCCTTCAGGTGCAGCTATTATTGCACAGAGGAGGCTGACAGCTGAGACACATTATAATCAGGGAGGGAATTGATCAGATTGGGGGTCATATGTGCCGGCCACACACGTACAGTCAGGAAGTTCTTGGATCTGCATGTATGTTCTGTATAGCTGAAAAATAAATTGCTTTTATTCTGATACTGGGCACCTATGCAGCCAATTATGCAACCATTTTTTTTGTAAACACAGCCAGTAAAATCAGGACATCCCACCGAGATTTGATCTTTTCCCAGTTTTGGCATCACGTTACCTTGATTTTTTTGGTAATTTTGTGTCCCAATAAGGACTCTGGGCTGCATTAATGCACTTTAAACATCTTATGTCATGCTTTACTACTCATCGCATTAGGGCAGTCTGGCTAAAATAAATTGGCTTCCAATGCACCCCGACATTCTAAAAAAAGCAGAAGACCACCTTTTTTTCTCTTTTTTCACAGAATATTCCACTATGTGTTGCAATGTGCTACAATGCAGGTTGGTTGCCATTGTGCATTGTGCTGCCATGCTAAATAAATAGCATTGCAACGTGTGTTACAGGCACTACCGCACACATTACCACATCACCAGGGTTCCTAAATGTTGGCAAGTTTATAGCCAGGATCAGGGCCACATTTACATTTTTATGTTGTGGTATTGCATGTTACTGCATCAGGTGGTAATGCCTGCAACGTGTGTGTTGTGACAGTGGGTTTGGGTGCGTTGACATCATATTAGCTTTAATTGGGCTGCCTTAATGCAACACACACTAATGCATGCCATAGCACATGCGCATTGATCTAAATGGGCCCTCTGTATTTCTAATCTCTACTGGTGCACCTTTCAGTATTCAGCAGGAAGGATGCATTGCCTTGCACGCTATTGTGACTTGCCCCAATGCATGAACCACAGTGCGACATTATTTATTTCAAGCTAATAACACACACTGTCTTCCAGCTCCTGAGTCCCCACACTAAATCTCAATCAAAACGTCCTGTGGCTGTTTTCTTTTATCTACATTTGTTGATTTGTATCTGCAGTGTATTAATGCTCCTGATCTTTTGCAGCCTCTTTCTGTCTACATGAAATCCAGTAATGGCTGTACAGCATTATTCAGGGTGGATATTCAGTGGACTATAACTGTATAATGCGTGTTAAAACTCACTTGTAGTCTCCACTAGAAGCCCCTATGACAGGGTGACAACACAGGGGCACAACATGGAAAGAGTTGTCACATAGCAAAAAAAAGTTTTTCCATAGTAGCATCATCAGATATTATATTAATGAAAGCTGCAGATTTAAAATGACTTTGGAAATGATATGCGAGTCATGTGTAACACTTCCATGTATTTAGGCCCTGACGCAGACATCACGGTACTTCCCCCTGGCAAAGCTTTCATCTGCCATTCTCTCCAAAAGAGTAATCTTTGTCCAGGCATCACATCTGCTTCCAGGGCTGAGATTCCAGCTTTGAGATGGCATACGCATAGAAATTCATATGTGACTGTGCAAAATTACAAAGTTGCAGCCTGATCAATGAGAGGGAGAACTGAGGAAATGCTTCTTCATGCCTGCAGCAGACTACTGACATCATCTCAGCCCAGGGAAAGTCACTGACTGGAGCTCAGGGATGGCTGTTCTGGAAAGTGATACCTTTGCTGTATCTTGTAATATCTAAGCAGACTTGTAGGTCCTCTTTAGGCACATTGATATTAATGGAAAATGTGCATTTTAAATTGCAGGTCAGCTTGCATTACACGTTTTACTATAAGTATTACCATAAGGCGTTGTTGTTCTTGATTTCAGTCTAAGAAATTCTGCTTGAAAGGAGACACATGTGACTGTAGCCAGATCTCAGTACTGGAACACTGGGGGTTAATACACCTTCTCTAAGGGCCCATCATGTCACTACAGTACACGTGCATTGCATTAAGAAGCATTTCAACGCATGTCCTGCAGCAAGGTGAGTACATAGCAGCACATGACAACAAGACTTGTAACCCGTGTTTTATATAACTCGCCCAAGGCAACCAATCAGCTTCTCCTTATCATTATCTAACTTGCCTTGGGGCCCTAAGCTGTGTGGCGGTCAGGGGCCAACATGAACAACATTTATTTACTTCTTCAAATGGCTTATTTTACTTTTTTATTGCAGGAGCCAGGACTGGAGATGGTTAACTAATAATGATAATTTGTAGGTGAGGTTTGTCATTCGAGACTCACCCTGATTTGGAATAAAGTCAAACAAGCTCTTCTGGATTGCTAAAACACTTTCACCTCCCGTTCAGCATTTTTAACTATGGCTTCTGCTGAGCTGAAACAAGCGCTGAGCTGCTCCATCTGTGTAAACCTTTCCACTGACCCGGTCAAGCTGACCTGCGGGCACAGCTTCTGCCGACTCTGCCTGGACCGTGTGCTGGATACCCAGGAGGTGTCTGGAGCTTTTATCTGCCCAGAATGCAAGGAGCAGATCCATGAGAGACCTGTCCTGTCTGGGGATCAATTGCAGCATGAAGAACCTGGAAGCTTTTGTGATTATTGCATGGAGTCTCCTGTGGCAGCCGTTAAATGCTGTCTGTTGTGCGAGTCTACTTTATGTGGTGACCACCTCAACGTCCACAGCAAGTCTGAGGAACACGTTCTAAGTGACCTGGATATGGTCTGCCTTGTACACAAGAAAGACCTGGGGTTTTACTGCTTTGACGATGCCGAGTTTATCTGTGATGCCTGTGTTTTGTCTGAGAAACACGGGAACCACCTGGTGAAGCCGATCCAGGAGGCCTCAGAGGAGATAAAAGACTTGGGGAAAGATCTTCTGGACCATCTAACCTCCAAGATAGCAGAAGAAGAGAACAAGGTTCAAGGTCTAGGTGAATCAGTAAAAGTAACGCAAGAAAAGTTGTCTTTTATGAAAGATAAGGTCAGTGTCCTGTTCAGAGACATCAAGAGACAACTGGATGACCTCGAGAAGAAAGTCCTGATCGAAATCTCCCAGCAAGAAGAGCAAATTTCTGTCTCGGTTTCTGATCTGATCCAGAAGTTGGAAATAACGAAGGATGAGTTATCCAGGAAGATGCATGACATTGAAGAACTGTGCAACATGAGCAACCCCTTATCTGTTCTGGAAGAGTGGAAGACCATCAAAGAGGAACTGGGAAAAGCGGAGAATGGATCGAACGTTGGGCAAAAGCCAGCCGGTGATCCAGATGTGGGCCTGATCTCAGTGACTTTACACATCAGATTGAAGGAAATCTTCACTGGCGCCAAGAGAGAATTCTACGTCCACCAGGCTCCAGACTGTAGCCTGGACATCGACACTGCTTCTAATAACCTATGTGTATCTGGGGACTTAAAGACAGTGTCGGCCTCAGAGGTAAGCCAGAATCGCACCAAGACGCCGGAGAGATTCCAGTATGATCAAGTTTTGGGGTGCAAGAGTTTCCTCTCCGGCAAACATTACTGGGAGTTGGAGACTGGAGAAGGAGGCAATTGGAGGCTCGGCATGTGCTATCCCAGTATAACCCGGAAAGGCTACCATTCCCTCATTGGACATAGCAACAAATCCTGGGGTCTGTGTAGGTATTTTAACCAATACTTTGCTATACATGACAGGAGAGTGTTACCAGTCCCACACAAACCATCCTGCAACAGCCTGGGGGTCTATCTGGACTACGAGGCTGGGCAGATATCCTTCTATGAACTCTGTGACCCCATCAAACCTTTGTACACCTTTTCTGTTGCCTTTTCTGAACCTCTGTATATGATACTTGGTGTATATACGGGCTGGGTGAGAATCAAAAATTAGTTCTTCAAATCACAGAGAGCTTTCTGAATTGTGGTAAAAGGTTGGGCTTTACACCATGGATGAAAGATGAGGGAAAGATGAGATTTTCCCTGTGATATGGAAACAATCAGTAAAGGGAATGCCAAAGAGTAGACCAACTGCAATGATGAGGAGCACCAATATATTTATAGGCTACTGGGGCCCAGAATGCAGTGCAGGTGGTTGAAAAAAAACAAAAACTGGTGATACGGGGAGCAAAATTGCACCAGAAATGTAGGGATGAGAGGGGCAAAGAAAAGGGTTTTTATTACTGCTGTGTCTGTGCTGGACATATCCATCTTCTTCTTTTGTCCCGGTGACCATGGTCACTGAAACACAAAATTGGGGGAAATCCAAAGTTGTTAAGATGTCTGAATGAGAGGTGAAAGGTGTAACGGAAGCTCTGTTGTTTTGGGGGAGATTTGTTCTGCATTTCTGTTGTGTCCCCAGAACAAAAGGGAAATTTGCCCTAGCAGTGCACAAGACAAAAATAACCTTGTAGGGGTTTTATTCTTTCCCTAGCCATGGTGGTATTTTCAGCCTTGTGATGACTCCTACAAAAGCACCTAGACAATAAACAGAGAAAGTGAATTACATGCATACAGTAAGTGTATTTTCTGCAGCATTTATGGAGGGAGAGTTTGGGGATCCCAAAAATGTATTGAGTTTGTCTTGATAAAACTATGTTGACTATTATTTCGTCTGTGGCACTTGCATTTTGTTTTATACCTTAGTTAATTTCCAGCCACTCTATAGGAGGTACCATGGTTGTTGCTGAGCATCCTTGACAAAGCCAATAGGCTTTATGAATTCCTTTTTTTTCCCATACAGCTTTAAAAAAATATTACCTAAAACCTCAGCATATCTTTGTTGTGTGTTTTTGTTTTACCAATAACATTTAACAAGGTTTGTAGCCTATGTTATATTATATTTCTGCCACTAGGTGTCTCACTACTGTGATTTCCCCTTGCTATAGAACACACATTGGTGCAGAAATCTCAATAGTGAGTCACCTAGTGGCAAAGCTAGAGTATTGTAGATTTTAGCTAGACATACACTTGCTAGGTGGACCTAAGTGAAAATTTTACAAAATGTATTTTTACAACCATTGTAATTGAGTCTGCAGGACATATTGTGCTATGCAGAAATTGCCACATGTGTCATTTGCCTTCCTGCTTCTCCCTGTGCCTGGGGTTTGGGCTGTTCAGACAAGAATCTCACACCTTGGCAAACATTTACAAAAACATCCTGTTAATGAGAAGAGAAAGGACAAGTTTTGACAGCATTTGGCATCTACGGATTCCCTGTAATAACACCCTGGATTTGGCACAATCAATTCCATAAAATGCTGAATTGTATATCGGATCCTAAATAGTTATTTCTGCGCCATATCTGAGATAGGATACAATTGTTTTCCGGGATTTCATATTATAGAATAATGTTTTAAAGCGATCACATCTCATTTTTGGATAAATCATGTATTGAATTAATTGAGCTGATGTGGATTATACAGACTGAACGCTGCAATAAAAAACAATTACAATAAAATGCATTCGTGTTGTCACCTGCTGTCAAGGATGGGGCCCAATATGGCTGCAGGAAGGGAACAAGGGTGTACAGATGAGGCCATGGGGCATTTGGAGAAATGGAGCATTTGGTATTGCAGCAGCACCCCTGGCAGTGATTTATGGTGTGTCCCAACCCCTGTAACTCATTGAAGCTAAAAGCTTGGTTTGTTACAGGAAGTGGGAAACAGAATGGGTCTACTGGCAGGATCAACAGACAATGAAGCTCAGTTCAATTTGCAATCCGTATTTAATGTAGAGCGCTGTGTAATATGTTGGCGCTTTATAAATCCTGTTTAATAATAATAATAAAGGAGGGCTCAGGAAAACAAAAACTGCCATCACAGACTGAATTGTGTCAGTATTTATATTAGCCAGAATTTTATTGTTAAGCTAAAGGGGACCAAGCGGATGGATTACAGAAGAATCATAGTCCAAAGACTGCGAACATGGTGCAAAATACAAAAAACCTTTAATATCAGATTTAATATACAATACCAGTGGTTTGCTATAAACTCACTAAATAACCAGCAGGGGTCAGTAAAGCTTATGTGAGCCCACTGACTTACATTTAACAGCAGAATTTTGGTATTTGCAGCAGCCAATTAGAATTCAGGTATGAACTGTCTCAAAGAAGCCAAAGTTGTTACTAATGAGAGTTTCATATTACATTTTTTACACTGGAATATAATAAATAGGTGTTCAACCAATAGTAATGAACCAGTAAAGTGTCTATTTATGATAATCACATTTTATACCTTAATATTGGATACCAGGGACCTCACTTTGGGATATGACTTTCTCAAAATAAAGGGTAGATTTTGGTTTTAGGAATTTAAAGAAATAACCTATCCATGGTCAGGATTTTTTTCAGCTAGTGTGTTTATTAATGGGACTGGAATAGGTTTGCTGGGAAACAAAGGTAGGTGTTGCGTACCTTATCCGCTAGGGGGCTTAGAGCTACTAGTTATTATGATGCTTGGCCACTAGGGGGCTCACTTAAACTGGAAGTGAAATTTAAATAACACATTCAGCACAATTCTCTGCTGCGTGCGCATATCTCTGTGTAGTCCTCCTTTAATATATTCATTTGCAGGAAATTCAGTAAGTTTTCAAGTTTGGGGTGACAACAGAGTGCTGCTGCACCGAAACTCTAATCAGCGTTGTCAGCCCTGCCCACTGGACTACCAATGTTCTTTCACAGTCACGCACAATTGTTTTACATTTTTATAGCCCCGACATATACCATAGTGCTGTACAGAGAATACTGAGAAAGTCCCATATGTCTTTGTACATTGGAGCTGACACGCTAATGTCCCCCTCACAGTCATAAACTATTATTGTTATACATTTATATAGCTCTGACATACACCACAGTGCTGTACAGAGAACAACGAGAAGGTCCCATCAGTCTCTGTACAAAAGAGCTGACACTCCAATGTCACAGTCACACACTATTATTATACATTTATATAGCTCTGACATATACTACAGTGTAGTACAAAGAACACTGAGCCGGTCACATCAGTCTCTGTACAGAGGAGCTGACACCCTAATTGACCCTCTTAGTCACACACTATTATTATACTTTTATTTAGCTCTGACATATACTGCAGTGCTGTACAGAGAACACTGAGCCAGTCCCATCAGTACAGAGGAGCTGACACTCTAATGTCCCCCCACAGTCACACACTATTTTTTTACATTTATTTAGCACTGACATATACCATAGTGCTGTACAGAGAACACTGAGCCAGCCCCTTCAGTTTTTGTACAGAGGAGCTGACACTCTAATGTCCTCCCACAGTCACACACTATTATTATACATTTATATAGCTCCGACATATACCGCAGTGCTGTACAAAGAACACTGAGCTGGTCACATCAGTCTCTGTACAGAAGATCTGACACTCTAATTGACCCTCTTAGTCACACACTATAATTATACATTCATATACCTCTGACATATACCGCAGTGCTGTACAGAGAACACAGAGCCACACACTTAACTTACAGAGAGAGCGGGTAAAAGAGATCATTTGAAGAAATGCTGCAAATTCCCAGTGCAGCTCATTATGTATAACTGGTTCCTGCACAAGCCATGGGTAACGAGGGGTTATTATGGATTGCCCCGCCCCTGCTGCTGTCTCCATCCAATCAGTGTGCAGTTTCCTCTTCCTGTTTTCCAGCATGGCGTCTGCAGACATGAGAGAGGAGTTGAACTGCTCCATATGTCTGAACATTTACACCGATCCGGTCACATTGAGATGTGGACACAACTTCTGCCGACTCTGCATTGATCGCTTTCTGGATACCCAGGCAGAATCCGGGGTTTATTCCTGTCCAGACTGCAGGGAAAAGTTTCACAAGCGCCCTGTTGTGCACAGGAACTTGGCTTTACGTAATATAGCAGAGCGGTTCCTGTCGGTTCAGAGCCAATGGGAGGATTCTGGGATCTTCTGTTCTTATTGCATTCACTCACCTGTACCCGCTGCTAAATCCTGTCTGCTATGTGAAGCTTCTCTTTGTCACGACCACCTGAGGGTACACAGCAAGTCTGAGGAGCACATCCTTAGCGATCCCACCACCGCCCCGGGGAACAAAAAATGCTCCATCCACAAGAAACCACTCATGTATTACTGTACAAAGGACAGATCCTGTATTTGTCTGTCCTGTTGCCTAAATGGAGATCACAGGGGTCACCAGGTAGACCTAATGAACGAAGCCTCCGAGAAGAAGAAGAAGAAACTGCACGCCGTCATGGAATCACTGAAAGCAAGCAAAGACAAGACGGACACCAGAGTCAAAAGTCTGTATGAACAACGGAAGCAAATTCCAAGCAAAGCTGAAGTTCTAAAAAGAAACGTCAACGATTTGTTTAAGGATCTCAAGAAACATCTGGATGACCTGAAGAAGAAAGTCCTAAATGAGGTCTCCAGACAGGAAAACCAAAATGCCTCATCAGTGGCTCATCTTATCCAGCAGCTTGAAATAAAGAAGGTGGAACTGTCCAAGAAGATTCATCACATTGAGGAGCTGTGTAACATGACCGACCCATTGTCCGTCTTACAAAACCCCGATAGAGAAGGCTTCGGCGATTTGGAGGCAGAGAATGAAGGTCAATATGAAGACAATGATGTGAAAAAGGATGAGGAGAACATCCCTAACCCTGCCGATGTTGTAGATGAACTAGACGAAGGAATGATCTCAGCGATGTTGCACAAAGGTTTATCTGATATCATGACCAATGTGTCAAAAGGTTTCCACACTCCGTGGGTGTCAGAAATTTTACTGGACGTCCATACAGCCTCTAACAACGTCCATATCTCAGGAGATCAGAAGACCGCATCTTGGACACAGAGATCTCAAGGTCGCCAAGAGAATCCAGAAAGATTTCAGAGCTTCAAAGTTCTGAGTTCCACAAAGTTCTCATCTGGCCGGCACTTCTGGGAAGTGGAAACGAATAAGCAGGGGGACTGGAGGATAGGTATGGCCTATGCCAGTATTGAAAGAAAGGGAGACCACTCCAATGTTGGGAATAATGACAAGTCTTGGGGTTTGAGGTGGTGGTGTAATCAGCTCTCTGTGAGATACGATTGTAAGGAAATCAACCTATCTCCTAAATTCCTAAGCCGTTCGGTTGGAATATACTTGGATTACGAAGGTGGGCGCTTGTCGTTTTACGACATGTGTAGCTCTCCCAGACACTTGCACACTTATAAGGCCAGATTCACCGAACCTTTGCATGTTGTGTTTGCCGTATGGAACAATGCCTGGTTGAAGATTTAGCTTTCACCATCTTGTGATAATCAAAGCTTATGAGCTCATATTTTTTTTTCCACTATTGTGATGATCTTTAGGTCAAGGTCCATTTGTCTATATAACGGGATAGAACAAAAAAACTTGATTGTGGGGCTTGGTTCTCCAAACCGGTGTATCCCAACCCGGGTTCCTCCAGAGGTTGCCTGGGTTTCATTAAGCAATAAAAAAATTTCTGACTCTCAGGTCAGTTTAAGACGACAATGATCATTTTCTTATTCTTCCCACTGATCACCACACTAATATACTGTGAGTTGTGGATATAGTAATTATAGCAGGGGTTCCTTAAGATGTGAACGTTTTTTTTTTTTCCCAGGGATTCCTCCATGTTATAAAGGTAAAGAAACGCTGCTATAAATTAAATAATTAGTGTTAATGTGTGAATATTGATGTTTGTAGGAATCGTAGGCAAATTACTGCTGCTATTGCTTGGTGCATTTATCTCCAAGATGGGTGCTTTTGATTCCGGTCTATGTAAGACTAATATTCCAGTTATGGCTTATCTCCTCAGCCACCAAAGTTCTTTAGGGGCCAAGTCCATCCAAAACCAATATTCCAGTTATAGGTATTCATGGTAGTCTATAGCTTAGGGAACTGAGCAATGTCTCCTCAGCCACCCAACTTCTACAGATACCAAACTATCCAAAACCAATATTCCAGGTAGACAAGATGCCCGATAGCTTAGTCATTGGTGGGCTGAACACCCACAAGCATTATATCACTGCTATAGACCCCTCACTGCCTGGCTTTTCAAGTCTAAAACTTCTTCCTGTATATTGCAAAAAATGAGTAAGAGATTTTGTACTGTTGACATGAAAATTTATTGATCAGTAGATGTAAATTTTACCCTTAATGATCAATGTTGGGTGACGTGACCCTTAAGAACTTCACCACTTACAAATGAACTAGAAAATTGGTAAGGTCCTCTAAATCAATTTTCAAGGTACATGTAAAGCCAATTTTGCAGTTTTGGATAAAGGAAAAAGGGACAGATAAAATCCAAACGTCAAATTTATAAATCTGTACAGAATTTCTTCATAGTCTGTTTGCAAAAGAGGGACCGGTTCCTTGCAGGACCAAAAGTCCTAACCCTGAATTTGGGGTGGCTCTTGGCTTTCCAATGGTCGAGTTAGGACTTTGCTCAATCTGATGGCCTACAGCAGGAAAACTAATATCTTGTGTGATGGGTGAACTATGGAACACCACCTCTATTCGTGTTGCTGCTCTTTGCACATTCTTGTGTGTCCTGTCCACAAATCCAGGCCCTCTTCCTGCTCATTGTTTGTTGTACACATGTATCTTTCATTTATATATTTCTGTAATACTTAATTCATTGCTTATCTGAAAGTAACATTAAACCACCATAAAGAACCAATAGGTTTCAGTCTGTCTATATATTTATTTGTATACATATGAAATTAATGATTGCCGCAATAAAACCAGTTACTTTGAAAGTCACCTATAAAGCACTATTTTTTTTCAGTTCGATTCCAACCCACAGACCTGTACTAAGATAAGAATCAATGAAGTGTATGTCCGGGCTTCAACCAAATGATATAGAGGGGTGGGTATATGCAGAATGCTGTAGTCATTACAGTTACAGCTTTAGTTTAGTGGGTTGTCAGCCCAAACAGGTAGTAAGGAGTCCTCTGGGTATCTAACAGATCAGTATTAGGGATAAAGCTGTGTGTACATTTTATAGAATCGGCCATATAACTTCGATACTAGAACACAAGTTGTGTATATTCTTATTCTCAAGGGTTGTAGATTTAACTGTTAATCCTGATTTGCACAGGGGTATAGTACTACGCAAAAGCCACAAGCTGTTGTTTCTAAATTGAACACTAGAGGGAGCATTTAGCACATACATGGCAATTTTCTCCAGCGTTCTATCCTCTACAGCAGGGGTGTCAAACTCAAATACACAGAGGGCCGAAACACTTAGACTAAGTCGGGGGCCAAACTTGAAATTTATTGAAAAAATTGAAGAAGTTTACTACTTCATCCACAACTAACATAAACAAATCCCTCTGCACACACTTTAGGGTTGAAATGACTAATTTCTATCTAGCTATGCAGGCTGTTTGTTTTTTATCCTCTCACATCACAAGTTTGTCTGACACTAAATATTACACTGTGCAGTCTCTAATAGATCGAAACAAACGCAATGCCCCTGGTAGACAGGCACCATGTGATCATTGCCTAGGCTTTGTGTCACATGATGGGTGTACAGGAATAATGCATTGCATGTATTGAAAATGATGATGATGGGAGGTGGTAACGAGGGCAGGCGGGGCAGATGAAGTTCATTTTTGGAATGCCACTGTGGGGGGGGCCAGAAAAAGGACCTTGAGGGCCAGATTTGGCCCCTGGGCCAGAGTTTGACAGCCCTGCTCTACAGTAATACCATTCACTTCCTATATGCTGGGTTTAATTCCAGACCCGTCAATTTTAGGTGGACCATTCAGTAATTGCATGAATACATGGCTGATGCTGTATACAGCGACAATATAATTTTATTTACAAAAAAATTAAAAAAAAAAAAGCCATTATTAAGATTTGGTCTAGAGACTTTGCCTAGGCTGAGATGATGTCATTAGTCTCCAGAAGTAGATGGTGAACCTTGATATAGATGCCCTAATCTTTCATCTTCTTTACCATGGCCAGGAGGAGTACTATGCTATCCAAGGGTGTAGCACCACCCCCTGGGAATCAATGTAGGTGCAAAGCCTCCCGGGATACCCACATGACACATCCCGGGAGGCTCTTGGGTGCTCCTTCTGCGCATGCCCGAGCATCCGGAGTAAGAGCCTTTTCATGCAAAAAGAAAAATTTCAAGATCTCACTGCGCATGCAGTTTTTCCAACCTGCGCCACCTGGGTCGGGTGACGTAGGAAGAAGAACCAGGAAGAAGAGAAGATGGCGGTGCCCAGAGCGCCACCTCGGGTACGGATGGATCAGACTGCCCTGCGGGATTGAAGGTAAGTGTATTTTTTTTTTGTAGACACTTTTTAGTTTAGTTCCTCTTTAAAGGAAGACGATCATAGCAGAAACATCATAAATGCCATTTCTGTCTTGCCAGGTTCACTTTAATACAGATGCTTGTTTGCACATCGCGGCAACAGGATCTGAAAACTGCATTGGAAAAGCAAAATTAATACAAATCATGGTAACGGGTGGAAAAAGTAATTATAGTATATGTATATTCTAATTGTAGTCAAGAATATTATATTAATATTATATTCCTTCGCTGTGATGAAACATCAATCGCACCACGCCCTGAAACTCAGCAGTCCCACGCTTTGAAGCGCAATTCTAAAACAATCTTTGCATTTCATAAGGTCACGTTGTTGTTTTACAAGCACAGCCCTTTTTGTGAATGAAACTTAATGAACCTTGGCTTGGTCACCCACACATGTGGATATTTATTCATCATCATGGAGGTTGGTTAAAATGTTTCCAACGCGTTTTGGGGTATTCCAGGGCCTTCTCATTCCTTCATCAGGGCACATTGCTGGATGGAAAGGTCAAAACCAGAAAATCAGCATAAGGTCTGCTAAACCTATAAGAGACCCCAGCAGACCCATTTTTGACCAGACTTTTTTTTGGGGGGGATCAAAGCCAGCAAAATGCTGTACACATAGCTCTTCTCCCCCAGTGATGCCTAATGTGTGGGAATTTAAGAGTCCGATCTGGAATGCCAGCTAGATGCACATTCCAAATCTTGAGTCTGTTCAGCATGAAGAATGAGGTCATGTGACTCTCCAGGACCCAAGGCAGACATGCATGGACACAATAGGGCCCTCTGTGAGACTCTCCAGGACATCGAATTCTCACAGCGGCTGCATCTGTCACACATGAATACTGGCAGGGCACTCTGTATACATGTGGCCATTCTGATGTCACTGACAAGACACACTCGGCTCCTTGAGAATCAATCAAGTCTCAGAACAAGGACAACTTTATATACAAAACACAACAGACTTGGGGGAGGGAGGTCATATCGGACGGGACAGCTGAAAACAAAGGCAGCTGCCTTGTAGTGGTACCAGATCTATGTTCCCTGTATTGTCATCCAGCAACATTTTAGTTAACATATTTCTGATAGGAAGGGGGAGGGAAGCATGCATTACTGGAGATATATCATTGATTTTTTTTCCATCAGGTGTAGCTGACAGATTTATTTTTTCCTAAGATTCTTTTAAATGGTCCCCTGGTAAATGACGACAGGGAACAAGATAAAACCATCACAATGTATATAAAAAGGACCTGAATAAAATTTCATTTACACATAGAAATCCAGCGTGTTTTCTACCAAGCCAATCTTATGCCCGTAATAGGGGGATGCTTGAAGCCCCTGAAATGCGTTAAATATTACCGGGTATGTAACGTGTATTTCGCACGGAGAAGTGGTGTAGACACTTTTTTCATTGCAGTGTGTATTGGGGAGATTCATATTCTCCAAGACCAGGACAAAAATGAGTGGAAATCTAAAATGTTACAATTATCACTGGAGCAGGAAATGAAGAAATCTTGTGTTACATGTGCTGGCAACAACTGCCTGAAAGATTTTCGCTCACCACCTGTTGTATCATTGGGAATAAGAAGAAAAGGGAAATCTCCTAATTGGAACACAGCAATTAGAAATAAAAAAAAGTGGCCTGTCCCATTTTCCACACCTATCAAAAACTACAGAAAACATCTGATAAAATATAAAAAAACAACACAAAGCATTTTTGTATTGCAAGAATGTTGGCTTTCTGCAATTCCCAGCACCACTGGTGGAAGCTTGCTGGCAAAAAAAGTAGTGGTAAAAAGTGAGGTCGCCATATTTGTTCGGGGGGCTTGGATCACATTGAGAATGGCAAATCTAGAAGTTTAGGCCATTGCCATTAAATAATTTCAAATTAAGTTACATACCTGGAGTTTTGTTGGTCATCTGATGCAATTTAAACCTTCGGGTTTCAGTATTTCTAAGCCTCAGGTCAGCACATCAAACATGCAGAATAGCCAAGTTGCTGAACAGTCAGGAGTTTCAAAGTACTGATGGATAAGAATGAATCTGCTTTGTTTCCATTCACACCCAAAGAAGAAATTAAACCATTTTTGTTTTTTTTTGGTAGGCTTTTATTCCGTACTAAAATTGCCACCGTTCCAGACAGACACTCGCAAACAATGATAGTCACGAGGAACACTAGCTGATACTTTTCGCATTTTGCAGTGTCTGCGAAACTTTCCGCCCTTCTTTGAAACATGCCTTATAGAATCTTCAATAAATATATAGCTACACGGCCCAAGTTATGTACAAATATCTTAGGCAAAAAAATATTATGTTTACAAATCTATATACAATAAAATCAGACAAGGAAAAAAAAAATGTAAACAGTCATATCACAACTTCAACAATAAGAACAATGGGGATGGAGGAGGAGGAAGGATGATATATATATATATATATATATATATCTCTTGTAGGAGATGGGTGATGAAGGAGGGAAGGGGGTGATTGACACGTGTTAAAATTAAGTGTGCTTAAAAAAAAATGTGCAGGAAGATTTTATAACATGTGGTAATGGGTTGAAACGTACGCCCTGCTAAAACTTTTTTGTTTTGTATACAGTGGGACAGAATTGGGACCGTTTTGAGTTTTTAATGCCAAGTGACAACAGTTTTAGCATACAGGAAGTGAAGGATAATCTGTTGTCACCAAGAAAGAAAACTCTCCACTGGATAGCAGTAAAAAAAAAAAAAAAATCAATCTTTCCCTGCTCTAAAGAAAAGTTTTGCTTTGACGTACACTTAAAATAATTTTTTAATTGTGGTTTTTAGGAATGTGCCCTTCATTGAAACTTGAGGTTTCTGATTCACAGATTGGCCCGTACAGCCCTCAATGAGCTATTATGTCAGTCGTTTCATTATGGTGCACCCATATCTGCCATATTGTAACAAAAGACCATAAGGCTTAGCATACAAAGGCTGATTTTCGATACCGAACTGAAAAAATGAATTAAACTGTAAAACAGACCAATCATAAACAACCGTTTTCTGGGGGGTACTCGTCATTCTATGTTTAACCACTTCTCATACAGTCTCTAAAAAATGGGGAAGGGAAGGGTGAACCCTCCCCAAAAAGTGCAGACTGCCTACAGAGACAAGTGATTACCGTATATGACTGGGCCCCCCACCGATGCCCAAGCAATCCTTCTTGAGCCATAACTGTAGTTATAGCGGCGGGGCACAGAATGGTGCAAGGTTGCCAGATATTTAGGCATTTTAGATGAAGTCAGTACCTGATTGGTTGCTGTAAGACAAACCGAAGCTCACATACACAAAGGACTGATGGATGCAAGCATTTTAGGGATTTCTGGGCAAACTAACGAGCTGTGCGTTTTGTATTCCTTACTTCAGCTATTCTGTCCCTGCAGCTTTTAGATATTTGCTGTATCCAATACTTAAACAATTCTTGTTACCATTACAAAACAGCAGCCATAACTATCCTGATTCACCTACTGGTTCTTCCATGGACACAGCATTCCCTCTGATAACCGTTCAATCATGGCAAAAGCCATGCATCCCTGGACCCAAATGACACCCAAGTATAAAGGGGACAAGCAAGGTGAATGGCAAATTTAGAATTTAGATGGGTCTGAACCCATGAACCAAATTTAAAGAGCAGGCCTTCAAGTGCACCGACCTTATACCCAGCACTGGCTGTCGTTTTGTAGGACATGGAATTAAAATGGGTAGTCTATCTAGTCTATTGCATTTAGTGTTCCACTATGGAATCACACATGGATGCTGCGGTCTCATGAAGGTCAAGACTGCCCACAAAATAACCCATCCACTGCGGTGTATAAGGTCACCTGAGCATTTTAAAGGTGAGTTTAACCTTTCATGGTGTTGAAGCGATCTTTTCGCCTTGGTCCATTGGGGAAAAAGTCTCTTTAAAACCAGCTATACCTCCCTCCCCAGCTATACCTCCTCAGCAAGACTTACTCCATCACAGTGGGTGCCAAAATACCATCAGCTGGTACCATCTACATCACCATCTACATCCAACAGGTTGGCCTGAATGACTGGTGGCTAGGCATTACGCTATGAAAAGAGGTTGCATGCTTCCCATACCTGGACGCACCCAGAGAGTGATGGAGGACGTAGAAAAAGCAGCAGAGGGAACGCTGTGAAGGTATATCTGGGTCAGGAATTTTAAAGAGACCCTACATAACGAAACAACATACATTCGGGATTTAACCTTTTGTTGGAAACCACCCTCCTAGCACAATGCACCATGTACCTATGAAACAAATGCCAAAGGGGGTTAACATTTTACAATGACTTGCAGTTATAATCGTCCATGTCTTCCATCCCTGCACATGTAGCTGCAGGCTACTATGCCACTATTAAAATGCTGATTTTTTTTTTTTTTCATGTACAACAGCTAACTTGGCTCCTCGGAACACCGAATTAAGCATCCCAACAGTAAAAGTAAGCAGAGCAAGCAGCGATTCTTGTGGCCGTTTACTCTATTCAGTGGTTTACTACAGTACTCGTTTCTCTGCAGAGCCAAGGGCTACCTAAAGGTCTGGGGTCTGGACCCAGCTCTAAAAACTGCATTTTGTCCAGAGAAGTCCTGGCCGAGATGCATTCTGTTTTCAGGTCACAAGGGGCATTTCATTGTTGAAAGGCTCCTGCCAATACCACTTACTTTCCAGAACCACTTTTTAAATGGCCCTCTTCAATACCTAGGCCAAGGGGGGAAAAACACTGTGCATGATGCCCTTATAAGAGCTACAATAACCAATTCTGCACAAAAAAAAGTAAATAATCGTTTCGAGTTTTCACTAGGACGGGAATTCACAGAACAGGGGCACAGGACAACATGTATGGGGTTAAAGGGGTAGAACACAAATAAGTAGCTTTTTAAGAACTGGTATATGCCATGGGATTGTCAATGGCACCTTAGAACCTATACCGACAAAACAGATATAAAAGGTCAGCTCAATCCAAAAGTGACATTTCAAACTTCAATAGGTCACTATGATGGGGGGGTGGTGAGCTTTCCTTGCAGAATTTTGTCTCCAGCCCTTCTATGTAGCCACAATGAAGGGGGTCAGACTTAAAGCTCCAGCCTGTTATGAAGGGCAATACAACCACTTAGCTATGTATTTGCCACAGTTTCAGTGTTAAGTTTGGAATTTTGCTGGGATTAGCTTGATAATGAGACATAAAGAAGCGATCATGTGACTTAAGAGCTGCACAAATCTGAAATATCATTTTTAGTTAGAGTTGGCCTTTAACTAAAAAAAAAAAGTGGTAAGGAACAAGAAACAAAAACCAACACACATTCTTACTGATGTGAAATTGAACCCTGTAAGAGAAAAATCAGAGAAATAGAATAATTTTGGGGCGCTTGTAAAACTCAAGGCCCCCCAAAGCTTGGTGCATTCTTGGCAGGCGAGAGACGCACAACCTCGTGGTCCGCCTGCTGCGTCAGAAGCCTCCGTGGGCGTAGCGTGAGGAGCAGTGAGGTGTAGACACTTTGGAACGATAATGCTTGTGCCCTGTCTCAAGACGGTGCCACAGCCAGTCCACAGCACAACAGCAAACCAGGACACGAGAAGAGGAAAAAAAAAAAGTTGTAGAAGCGGTGTCCACGGCGTCACAAAGCATCCGAGATTGTGGCAGCCAGAGATTATATTGCGCATCCTTATTTTTCAGCTCAAGTAAATAGAGATGAACCCTCTTCTGCTCCCTTTGGGGGTGAGGGCTGTGTGGAGGCGACCCCTTCTCCCAGGCAGTGAACAGGTTAAAACAAAGCAGTTTTTTTTTTTTTTGTTCTTTTGTAACTGGATGCAGAGAAACAACAACAAATAAAGTTTAGCAGTCTGCTCTCTGCCTCCTGGGTTCATACACTGAGTGGGAGCATCCCAGGCGGGGACGGAGGCCGCGATCCATGAATGCCTGGAGGTTCGTAGCCATTCATTGCCCTGTGGACAGAAAACATAGGGTCACTATACTGACCATTCACAGCCATTCGCCAATGACAGTCACCTATTTCAAGCTGTTAATAAATAGACAACAGAACAAGATAAGCAACTCCAAGCACTTTAGCCAAAAACCAGGCATCTTATGAAGTGGAAACTTACCAACAGACGATGTATAACCTTCCCTAGCATTCTAATTCTGTGCAAATTTCCATGCAAAAAGGGTTTCTTTTTTTTTTGCATGGAAATTTATTGTACATTGTAGGCTATAATTCACCGATATTTAATAATAAACTTTAAATAAAAAAAATTGTTAAACATGTATTATAACTGTACAGAAGCATATATATTATATATTGAATCCAAAACAAAATTATTTGAATTTCCCGCCGATCCGCCCGCGCTCACTTGGGGCCAGCAAAAGACACTTTAGGGTGTACACTTTTGCAGGGCTAAAATATGTGCACTTGTCAGCCAAAACATTAAAAAAACCGCCTGCCTAAAAATTGAATTCCCCCCTTGTTCTGGGCTCTGCATGATAGTGCCCTGTGTTACCTGGCACCAAGATATTAGGAGTGCATCAAACTGCCTCGAGTGTCTTGTACTCTTCCCATTGTGTAACCAGCTGCCATTATTTTCCTGGTAAATGATGTACGTGCACCCAGCTGTCTACATCATTGAAAGAGAAAATGTGATCAGACCAAGCCACTTGTCTCCACTATTCCATGGTCCAGTTATAATGCTCATTGTAGGAGCTTAAGATGGTGGAAGGGGCCACAGCTTGGGCATACGGACTAATCTGCACCTATGTAGCATATATTCATTGCCAGCATTAGGTTCTTTGGCTCCTTTATGGGACTGGACCAGATGGACTATCTTCCCCATGTGAATCAGTGAGCCTTATGCTCACATAAGGTCACTCGTTGTCCTTCCTTGGACCAATTTTCATGACCACTGCATACCAGGAACACCCCACCAGAGGTGAGGCTTTGGGGATATTCCGATTATACAACACTTACACATTGTGGGTTCTGAACATTGGTCTATTTTTACTGCTTTCACTTTGTAGACCTTACTGATTACTTGCTGCTACCCCTTTAACTACCTTGTTAGGAAACATAGTAACTGGATCAGGGTTTTCCTCAGCCCTTTTTAGGAGGGTGCACCACCCAGCACTTTTCATTACCCACCCAGTATCACAATACAGGGGCCACCACCTGTCTACAGTTTTCTGGGGAGAATAATGTGGATCAATGTTACTCACTTTGTCCGGGGGTTCAATGTTTTGGCCCATAAGTGTAAAAAACGTACGTAAACATCACATATGAATATAAAAACCATTAAGAAACATCTCACTTTGTTTTGTGTAAACTGTAGTTTAGCTTTCTAGTAGTACAAAGGGTTGCAACAATTTTAAAAATTGAATATGCCAAATTGGAAGATTCTTAACAAGCCTAGCAAAAAAACAACATTAGTACAATATACAGATACATTTTTGAGATTGTGATTAAGAGTTGCTTATCAACAATACTAATTTATCAATAAAACAGAATACAGTAAACCTTAATAACCAGTTACACCAAAAAATTTTTTAAACATTCTGGAATTTCATCGTAACAGAGCATTGTATACAAACTTAAATAACAATTTAAGGGAGCGAGGAGGGACGTGACAAGGATGCAAAGAATAGCTAGCCTGTGCCACACAATCATTTAAAGGATGGGAAAAGCAACACTGCAGGGTAGGAGGGCTCATTTGCATATTGCTGCATCCTCAGGGGCGGGGTCTGCTTACACTAAAAGCAGGTCAGGGGCGGAAGGTGCTCTGTTAGAATGAAGTCACAGACAAAAGCAAATTATCACGCAGCAGAGAGCTAGGATTTATCAGAAATTATTTCATTTAAACTCCCTTATCCCTCAAGCAAAATGGGTTTATTCTAAAGGGGACAGTAGCTCAACACAGCCAATCAGAATCAATCTTTCATAGTAAAGTTTATCTAAACCCAAGAATAACAATTAGTTGTTTGGATTTATATAAGCTTTAAGGATTTAGGAAAATTAAAGCAGGGTGGGTATGGGCTACTTTATTACCAACAACCTTTGCATTGCCTTGCAGAATAAACCCCGGACTATAAAGATGATTGTAGAGCAGCTAAAGGAACCAGACTTTCCATCTGCCAAGGAATAAGCAGGTCCTGCTAAGAGAAACTTGTGCTTTAAATGCCTCTGCTAGAAGATCTGTTACGGTGTTCTCCCCGGCCCCTTTTAGCTGGGTGCACTTTTCAGTAACCAATCGGCTATTTCTGGGGGCTACTGAAAAGCTGGGACACAATACTGGGGTGGCCATTCACTTTCACCTCCTTTGTACCCAGCTTTAAAAAAATTCTGGAGAAAATGCAGTTTTTTAACCATTACATGTTCACATTGTCTATGGCTGCTTTGTCAGCAGAAATGCTCAAAAGTGGTGGAGGTTGTACAGAATGTGTCAAGAAGGGTCTCTGTAGTGATCTCACCAAGCATAAAGTTACATTGCAGTCATAGACATTGGAAATTGTGCAAGTAAATACCGTAAAACAAGGGAATTCCACAGAAGAAATATATGTATAAAGATACACACGTTATCGAGCAAAAGCATGTAATAACCCACAGCAATCCAATTATTTCATGGATATGGAACTGTAGCTAAGGTCAGAATAACTATAATTGCAGTTAGGTCCTGCTGTAACCTAGAGGGATTTCCCATATACCTGTACCTGGAAACAGTTCTGTATAAACCCCTATTAACTGGTTCTCTTTATATATTAGGTATGGGGCTCCCTTTGCTCACAATTCTTCATATTTTACCAGAGCGGGACAATCTTTTTATGTACAAGGACCTTTTCAAAACAAATCTGCAGAAACTCTGTAAAGGAACTTGTCAAAGTAAACAAACAAACAAAAAAAAAAAAACCTGCAATTCGGAGAAAACTTTTATTCTTCGCAAGCCAGCCATCCTGCATGCAATAAACCTTCTAAAGAACTCCGCAAGGTCACTGAGCTTATAATAGAGACACAGCTAGCACTGAACCAATTATCTACAGAAATACAATTTTAGACATCTCATTTTTTTGCATTGACACCAGAGACTTTTAGCTGCAAGCAGGAATATAACTCCTTATTGCTTGAAGATAATTATGCCTTGGAATGGTCAAAATGTGTTTTAAGTAAATGAAAAAAAAAATGTCAGGAATGGGTCAGGGACAGTCAGTCTGTGGAGGAAAGGGCTAAAGCATGCTGGACCTCCTTTAGCCATGAGGGGGGTTACAGCTGACTTTCCGCAGCTTCTACTGCATACTGCGAGAGTAATTTAACTACAGGACAAAAGTCTGTACAACTGTGCAAGACTAAAGGGAAGGCTGGAGTTTAGCTTTAAGTTTTCTAGACTTCATAGCCTCACCTGGGCACTGACATTCCACCATCTTATGAAGCGGTGTAAACATAGCAGTTAGTAGCAGACTGGTAAACCCCTTCTGCAGCATGCTGCAAAGTCACATTCGTGCATTTACCTAACACATGCAAAAAAACAAAAACAAAATAAAAAATGTAGCTTTTTGTGGAAAAGTCCTAATCCTAGTACAATACAATGATTTGTATGGTGGCAATACTCATGCAGTGGATTACAGGCAGCTTGGCATATACTAACCAGCTGGGAATGAGCATTTAGAGCACACCAGCTCCAAAAATGGTCCGTGCTTCACTGTGTCAAGTACAAAAGGAATGTATAAGCTATATATAGTGTAGACAAATGGATTTGCTGTGCCTCTGCCAGGTACATGAACATTTTCCCTGTTCTGTTCTTTGTGTCTGCATCACACTGAATCATGCCGATTGACAGCCTGGCTTACAAAGTTTTAATGGTTTTAGGTCCTTCAGTAGCCAATCATCAGTTATCCATTAGTAAAGAAAAAAACTGGATCATTTATTTAATTAGAATTGAGTTTCTATAAAATGCATTAAAATTATTTGCAGTGCAGTGTATGTAACAATCACTGTTTTTCCTCTGACCTGGATCGGTTTATTCAAAGCGTCAGTGGTGAACCTTCTGTGAATTATTATTACACAGTATTTATATAGCGCCAACATATTACGCAGCGCTGTACATAGTCATGTCACTAGCTGTCCCTCAAAGGGGCTTACAATCTCATATCCCTGCTATGGTCATAACTCTTTAATACAGTCTAAGGTCAATTTTGGGGGAAGCCAATTAACCTAACTGCATGTTTTTGGAATTGTGACAGTTTTGGCCACTTGAAGTCTCCTGGCAGGCTGATAACACTAGAAAAAGATTGGGAGAGTGTTGTCAAACTTTACAGTATCTGAAGGACCTTTCATAGCAAGGTCATCAGATATTTAATAAAAAGTAGCAGATTCAACAACACCGACAACTCATCAATTAAATTACAATGCAAAGTATAGATGAGGTTTTATTGCGACTTCAGATCTGCTCTAAGCTATGTTATTTTCTCAGTTAATTCTATAACACTGTGAGCATCTTACATGCAATGATATTAGTTTAATGGGATAGGACACGCAAGACTCCCTGCCTGCGCTTCTGAACCTAAAGCCAGCTGTCTCCTATTAGAAATAGGACATGGCATAACAAACACTTCTGTGGGAATTAAACAAAAAGAAAAAACCCTTAGGTTACATCCCGGTCACGTTGACTGTACTCCACTGCCTGCATTGTCAGGCCTTGCTGCAACTTGCTAATCCTATTACCATCGTGTTCCACTGAGACTTATTCACATGGCAGGAGATTCTTGAATTATTATCGCACAGAAACAAGCTCTGCAAAGAGTATCCCAGTTCAGTTTAATTTAATTACACATCGAGTTGTTTGTGTTACCGTATCTCTATATACATGGTCTGTGTTACCTGTGTAATATGTATTCTAGCGCTGTTTATATCTGTAACCCATAAAAGGATCTTATTTCTTGCACCCAGTGTTCTCCCCAGCCCCTTTTAGCTGGGCGCACCACCCGGCACTTTTCAGTAACCACCCGGATGTTTTTATGTGGCTACTGAAGAGTTGGGTCACAATACAGGGGCTGCCACCCACCTAAAATTTCTTCCCACCCGGCTCAAAAAAATTCCTGGGTTGAGCACTGCTTGCACCCATGCAAGACTTCAGACACAAAAGAGTAAAAAGAAAGGGTAGACGTTCTGTATAACATACCTAGCAGACAGATACATTTGGGCTTAAAATGCCTAAATAAAATCATCACAAATGTGGAGGGGTAGCTACCCCAAAAAATCTCACAAAAAACAGCTTCACATATTTCACAAATCTTTATGGCTACAACTAGAATTTTAACAAAGACATCTGATTCTAAACAAAAGTCCAATTTCATTATCAAATGGAGCTTCCAGCTATTGTCCAAGAAACAAAACAAGTGACATGAATGTGATCTTAAGATCAACCGGCAACAACAAGGAAATGCATACGGAGACCTACCCTTTCCTACAATGTCATATATGTTCCCCTTATCAGTCTAGGGCGATATGGGTAAGGTACAGCTCCTGGAAAGTGCTGCTCCAAAGACCTTATGGCCTCCCGCCTGTAACAATCCACTACATGAAGGGAGAAATGGGACATTAATTTACATGCCGACCCAAATGTCAACAACAAGACATCTTATCACCATTACACCGCCATATCACATGCATCACGTGAAGGCATAGAAGCACCGTTGCTTCTTGTGATATTAGGATGCATCCTCCACCTTGCCAACAAATAGGACATAGTAAGATGGGACATTTTTATTTATTTTTTTGAAGCCCAGTAAAGTTTCAGTTTAAACCAGGTAAATACATTACAGGTACAATAGAAAAAAATGTGCCAAGTCTTACACATTGTTTTCTGAATATAAAAAAAGCATGTGACCTATTAGAACGATGCAAAGAACCACCCTTGTCCTTTGTGAGGAAGCAGCAGTCTTTCTGCAGAGTTGACTTCTCCCGTTTAGGCTATGTACACACGTCAGATGATTCTTGAACCCTCAGGGCTGATATAGGACAAGAATCAGGCGTGTGTACAGAACTCGTCATTAATGGATCCGTTTAGGACAGTTCATGCATCAGTCTTTTGTCGTTGGAAAGGATCGTGAAAGATACTTTCCAATGACAATTATTGAACGTGTATATGCAGCCCTAGTCCGATCTAGGGCTTTCCAATAAGCAAGAAGAATGAGCTATACAGAGAGACCACTGCTTCCATACAAAGCAAGGATTCTTCCTTGTGGACTGCTGGCAGAACAAAAGATTTTCCACTCTGTCTGTAAGACTTTGCACGTCTTTTTTTTTAGACATCTCAGGATAGTAGCAGATTTAAACTTATTTATTCGATATTTAGCAGATTTAAACGGATATCAAATTCAGTAGGACTTTAATAGTTTGTTTCCATAAACTTACACAAGCAACCAGACAACAAAATCACAATGTAACCACATAAAATGGTGTTAGGTCCTTTCTAACCTCCTAGATGCAAAGAGTACACCACTGAAAGACTTGCCATTCATGTTAACCTAATACTCAAATTTTGCCAATCTGAACAAATCAAAAAACTACCCTCCAGTTTAGAAAGGATAAGCTGCAGAGAGATGGCCCCATGCAGTTAGTTAGTGTGGCCATTTTGAAGAAAGGGATTCGTGTTAAGTCACCAAGAGGCAGAACACCAGCATGCAACCTTATCTCTATGTTCAATTACCCATGAACAACGTGGGGAAAATGACCTTTTCCTGCCTAGTGGGGGGAAAAGAAAGACAATGTTATTTCAGCCCACCTGCATATGGATTCCAAGCTGTGCAAATCCAGCTGAACGTCACTTACCTTAATCAGGAAGAGGCTAAAAAGAATCATGCTTAACAAAGATAACTAGTAATAAATCTACCAGGGACACATAGACATTAAATATAAGGATCTTTTCAAAAATAGAAAAAACCACAGTATTTCTTAACAGATCAGAACTAAAACCAAAGGTGAAAATGCTGCATAAATGGTGGGCAATTAGCACAGGAATGTGTTTAAGCGGTGCAATCCTGGGTGCAGATTGGAAAACCAGAATAGAATATGTGGCTTTGTGGGCAAAATATTCCATTGTTTCCTCAAAGCCTAAATTTATTTTGCCTTTCAAGGTTTCATCCTTCCTTCTAACATGCCTATGAAATTTGAAATAATAATAATAACTTCCCCCTTTTCAGGGGTCACTGTAATGTTTACAATGTATGCAGGTCGCTGTAAAATATGTAGTTGATACAAATTCCAAGAACTGGACATTGTTTCAATTGGATCACTGAACACAATTGATCGAGCCCTAGAGAGGATGAAGCTCTAACCTTTAGAACACATTGACTGAGATAACCTTATGATTAGCAATAAAACCAGCAAATGAACAATTTTTTTTTTACAGAGCCAGACTGGTTCTTTCTGGAGTCATGTAGTCCGGGACCAAGACATGAGTTATTTATATGGTTTAATTATACTACCACTTGTTCAAAATGGAGTTCTGGGCCTTATCCTGCCAATATGCAGAAAAATTCTATATCTTTTGGTTCAAGGATAACGGTAAGATGCGATATGTATTCTGCCATTGCCCAGACATTGTCCTATTTTTACCATTATTTGAGTCATGCTTATCAAAAGCAAGCAACACCAAATTCATAAAAAGGCAATACAAAAACATAAAAGGCGAGCTGGATACAAGGGAAACAGTCTGATCTGCAAAAAACAACCCAAAAAACAAATATCTTACTTTACTACTCACCCCTTATCGAAGAAGGTTGTGTGCCCTGGGTGGGAGTACTTTGTTCCACTGTTTACTATGCTGCTTGTGCTGCTGCTACTGCTGTTCAAGCCACCTGGGATGTAGGACTTGCGGGAAGCTTGGTCCTTGGCAAAGTTCCTGCATGCAGCAAGCTTGGATTCTAAGGCCTGCAGAAAAGGGAGGAGCAGAAGGTTACCAACAAGTTTGCAAGCAAAACACAGGATATACATTTTGACAGATCTTGGATTTTTGTTGGTCCAGATGGAAATTAACCATCTCCCCTACAGCCAAAGATGTATACTTGCTGGCAATTTATTGTGCTTAGGCAAATAAAGCTTAAATTAAACTCAAGCTTAACATTTCCCCAAATTTTTTTGTTATTCAAAATGTTCAAAAAGTTTAAAATGAATTTCTAAAAACTGTCCTGTGTAATATTGTATATTCTACTTGATTTAGCTTTGCATATTTGTATTTGTTGTGATTAAAGTGGACCAAATCTGATATTTGTTTTTGTGTTTTTCATCATTAAAAAGACATCTTTAAGGCCTGGTTAGTGACTCTGGTTAGGAGTAAGCAACTCCTCCAGTGATCAGACTGAAACAGTGAGAGACTTCAGCAGATTGATTTGTGTTAAACAGTTATAAACAAATAAAAAAATGCACTGGCTTCAGCATTTAGAAGAATGTCTTTTCTAAGCTGGCATTCCAGTCTAGGAAGTAGATAATGACTTAGGGGAAACTGCATTACCAAGGAAGGCCTTGGACATCACAGAATAATACTCACACCAACTTTCCTTAATAGATCCCCCACAATGTTAAGTGCAGATATCCTGGCGGACGGAGTCAAGGGGGTGGTACCAAATCCATTAGGTATACCTAGAAGTAGAGCAAAATGTCAGCGCTACATAAAATGCCACAAATTACCTTCAGTCCAATCCAAGGAGAAAAATTTAACACAGTAATTTCTGGGGCTTCCTAAATCACATTGACATTCACTGTAAATGTCCTGACTCTACTTAGAAAGAACAGATATTATCTTGGAACTTAACTGGCTCTAAAAATCTCAGATTTGTTAAGCTTTGCTGCTAGAAGTACTTAGAATTTGCTATTCCAGAACAAAGAACCTGCTGATAAGCTGGTTGACCTTACTGACACAGATAGAAATATGATGTCATGTTCACTATGCAGCAGATTTCATGAATTCTACAAAAGGTGATTGTTACTTAAAGTGAACGCATACTGGCAGGAAATGTCTATTGACCATTTCAAAAACAAGTTTAACAAAATATGTTTAAAGGTCAATTTAGAAGTAAAAAATAAAACAAACAAGTTTTTATAACTTCAGGAGAGTGTTTTTTAACCTATGCAACATTGGGGAACCTTTGAAATAAAAAGGTTTTCAGGGAACCCCTTCTTTATTTACTATATTCACAGCTCACAGTATATTATTTTGATGGTTAATTACATTGCTGGCCGTTGGGAAGAATGTCCCCTGTACAGATAGCCAAAAACACCATTGGTGTCAGTTAAAGTGACCTGAAAGACACAAATTGCTTCTGGAACCCCTAGCAACCTCTGGAGGGACCCCAGGGTTCCACGGAGAAAACAATGAACAGGTTTCAAGACAGCTAGCACATAGGTTAGAGCTGAAGCCATCAATGAATAACTACTGGACTCATGCACATTTAAGTGCTGCGGCAACGTGTGCATACCACCCATGGAGACCTTCATTTTTAATGAGACTCCAGTGCACTTTCAAAAGTGTATTCAGCTGCACTGCAGCATTGTTGCAGTGCCACATGTTCTAGATAACAGTGGAGGTCTAACTTTTGGACTGCTGTGGAGCATTGGAGAACTCATTCAAATACATGAGAACATACGGGTACACATATGAACTAAAGCAATGTAATACAGAGAAACTAATCTCTGGTACTTAGAACTTACTGTGAACAGATGACAACATTCCATGGGGTTGACTCACCTTTCGGAGAGGTAAAGCTGTTGTCTGAGATTTTGCCAACCGGTGTGGCAGGTAAGGACAGGGATGCCTGGACGGCGGAATCAGCCTTCTCGCAATCCAAAGTCGGAGAACTCGGAGCGGATTTTCTGCCGTCAGTCTGTCTTTCACGTACGGCCAATTCTTGCCTTAAATCTATTGCAAAAAACATAATTTATTAAAAAGGACCCACCACTTGCCCTTGTATGTAATTACATGGAAGGCTTTCTCTGAAGAGCCCTCAATGATGAAAGAGCCATCTGTTAAACTTTCCCGAAAACACAAATAATCCTCTTGTCTGGACCATGGCCACAGAATGTGACAGCATTGGGATAGACAGGAGCCCAGAGAAAATGATATGCATATTTATGTATAATGAAACATAGAGAACAACAATTAGAGATTTGGAATACCTCCCAATGCTTTCTTACATATTTGAAAGTCTAAGCTTCATAGTGCTTTTGCTGCTCATAAACAATAATAATAAAAAAAAAAAACTTTAACCTTTCAGTTTACAAGGTTTATAAAAATTCCAATTGAAAAAAAAAGTCCCTGAATGCTAAACGATACATACGATGGGTGGTACGAGTTGAAAACAAGGAAGTTTCTATTTGCAGGACTTCAGTAACAGACGTGTGAACTGTAAATATACAGGGCAGTTAAATATTGTGTATGCATATTGTGACAGAGTGTTCCAAAACCTTGTGGGGAAAGGCAGCATTATGCTGCAAGGAGCTACATGTGATCCCAAAGCTGGGAGGGATTATAGCTTCACCGGACAAACTCTTGAGTTTTGCTATATTATATGAAAACTAACTGTATTTTTAACTTGCTCCAGTCAGACATGGACTTGGGTGAGCCAGTTAGTAGCTCAGCCGAGCCACCATTTCTTGTTTTGATGTTGCTGACATTTGCTGCAATAAAGATACAGAGCCTGAACTGAATTTTAACTGGTTCATCTTTGAACCACTCTGACACCCTGTTGCTACGGGCAATCCCACAATATACACAATTATTAGAATATGCTATGGAATTTCATAGAATTTTCTATAAGAAGGCACACATTTGGAGACTGTAATCAGTAACCATTAAAACCCAACTCTGACAATCCCCCCACCAGGGAAAGTATTAGTTATCCAGGACTCCTGGTCCTGTATTGTATGTAACCATGTTAAGGGTCCACTCTTAACCCAGGAGCAGAAAGGGGAAAAAAGAAAAAACTGGCTGTAGGTGAATAAGGCAATCATTGCTCCCTATTACATCCCCATTTGACTACTAGCGTTTTGAAATATGAAGGGGGCAAGCTAACCAAAGTTTGTGTTTAAAAATTGGATCACTTTCAGCCTGCAACTGAAGAACATCAATTGAAGTGTTTCCTATGGAAAACCCATTTTAGAGCTTTGGGAATTAGGATTTCTTACAGTTCTTGATTGATCTTAAAATAAATTTAACTCATTTTTTAGCTTGTTGGTTTCCTTTGAAAAAGAGATTTCAAGTGTATTTTTAGAAGCAAGTGAACATATTTTTTCCCGGGTGACACCTTTGGGTGTGTACAGGAAAGAAACATGTTCAATAAGCCATTGTGTCCGTGGTAAGAAAATAAATATAGTGAGACATCACTATCCTACCTCGTGCCTCATCCTTTAATCTTTGTACAGACACTAACAAAGACTCTTTTTCGTCAAGCTCGCTCTCCAGGAAAGCATTTCTTTCGATGGCCTGGTTTAGTCTCTGCTCAAAGTCTTCCAGAGACACGATTGTCGCCCTGTGTACAGGAGATGAAATGGTTCACTTAGTATCTCAAAAAAACATTTTCTATTCAAAGAATGTGCTAAATATATAAAGTGACACTTCACACTGTCTGCCATGAAATTTCAAACCTTCCTAATCCACCCTTTTTAATTGAACAATGAGTAGTTTAACACGTCATCTGCAGCGAGCTAAACACTGACATCACAACACCAGACAAGACAGTATATGACATGTCTTTTCTTGAAGAAGTTTTATACTAAATAAAGATAGCTGCTTTGGGTGGTCTAGGAAAATGTATTATGATGTTTGTTAACAAGGTGATAAATCTTTTTGGATCCCCAAGTTCTAAAGTGGAGTGTTTATTTGACATTTGAAGTTGGCACAGACCAGGATGTTCTCCCCATATGGTAGTTTTGGAAGAACAGGTGCAAAGCTCAATTTGTGTGGAAAGTCTTGCACTACTATGTGAGTGGGGGAAGGTGTCTGCGTGGACAACTGGATGGTAGGACACACAGCATTAATCAAGGTTACATGACCTCACTAAAGACATTAGTCCCTTACCACCAATAAAGCATTGGCCAGCTCACCGTTTGGCTCTTTCCAGGTCATCGTTGGCCTGTTCCAGCTCCCTTACATATTTGTGAAGCTGGTCTTTAATGTTTCGAGCACGGCTCAGTTCATCCTCCAGGAGAGATACCTGCTTGTAGCTCTGCGAGTACTGATGCTCAAGCTTCTCCTGAAGTTGAAAAATATTATAAGTTAAACATAAGTAACATTGGTAAAAAGACCTAAATGAATGATGCCTTGTTAGATGAGGACATTCTGTTAATATGTCCTTTTCATATCTAAATAAGGCATTCAAACATTAAGGCTATGCCACTACAGAAATGTAGCAAGCTGATGGCATCAGACAAACCGGCATCTTACCTTTAAACTTTCCACCTCATATTTCAGCCTTTGGTTGTCTGCTATTAAATCGCGGTTCCTTTGCTCTGCTTGCACAAGCTGAGTCTCCAGCTCTGCTTCTAATTCCCTGCTACCTTCCTGAAACTCCACTAGCTCGTCACGTGCTTCCTGGTAACTAAAGAAAAAACAAAGAAAGCGTTACTTAATGGTCGACGCACATTCAAGGTTAGTTCACATGGACGGTCAGGTGTGGTGCAGTTACAACTTCTTAACTGCAGGTCATCGTGGCTGTCTAATATGAATGAAAGGGTACAGTTCACAACCTCTCGCTTTATCATGACACTAAGGCTTGCTCATTTGTGAGCAGGCATGAAGGTGGAGGCTGCCAAGTGGCTGACAGTACCTGGGAAGTACTTAAATGCAATTTTCCTAATCACAAAAAGGCATAAAAGCATCGCTGGTCTTAAAAGGTAAAATAAAATTGTGCAACTCCTATATTTAGCATGCATATAGCTGTTAGATAAACACTACTCACCTCTGTTTATATGTCTGTGACAGTTTCTTCCAATACAAAATTTCCTCTTTTGGGCTCAGGAACTCCGGGACATCTTCATTGTCCATGTTTAGGGAAATCTAGAAAGAACAGGACAAGGGTAATGAAGAAAATCAATCTTTCCAGGCTGAATTCACACATACAGTGCTAGACTATAAGGGAGCTAGCCATTTTTCTGGTTAGTAAACTTATTCTCCCTTTCTAACGAGATTGAGGACCTTGCCATCTCTTTGTGCCAGTACAAAATACACAAAGTCAAACCCAATTAGAAAGGCCTCCTGCTTCTCCGAACTGTTGCGCCTAACGCATACATTAAAAAGACGCCTGATGTGGCAGACTGCCTCTGCTGTAAACAGCACCTCCAACAAATACAAAAGTTACTTTAGCATAAAGAATTAAAGGCTTGTAGTTCTTTGGACTGTGTGAGGTATATTCCCACACTTCATTTAGTCAACTTGAATGTTTTAGGCCCCACAGGCAGAAGTCAGCACCCTCCCAGAGCATTGCTGAAGCACAGCATACAAAGATATGTAGTCCCAGAGCCGCACACTTCTGTACTATTTTACCTGTGTAGCATTCTAACACTCTCACAGCCTGGAGCTGCAAGCCATATTTTGAGAGGAAGGAACTATAAAGTCTCAACAGAGTTTCAGAGATAGTTTTAAAGAGGAACAGCAACCTGTCCCATTCACGTCAGTGACTTGTGCAAGCTTTATCCGCTGAGTAAGCCCCCCATTACAACCTGACAATGATCGCTGATTGGTCGTTAAGAGCCGAATTCAGTCACAGAAAAGTAGGTCACATGCAAGACTTTCTCGCTTAAAGCCATGCAGCAAGACTTCCAATGTTTTGGAAAAACCATGGCGGGCATCGATAGGCGAGAATACCTTGATGAGGGAGGGGGAGTGTTGTTCATAGACACTCACGATTTCTCTTGGGTAACAAAGGATCTGTACACATCGGCTAACACCATGGTATTGAATGATACATAGCTGCTAACACAAACTGTTTCTACAACACAAAGTGTTTCTAAGCAAATACCGTTGTAAGGAGATAGGATATGGATTGTGTATTTGCAAGCTTTTGAGACTTGGGTGAACATGTGGCAGCAACATGACATTACCCCCAGCTCTGCCAGGACACAAAATTCTTTTATGGTTGCAGAGACCAAACACAATCTGATGCAATCAGAGATTTACAGCAAACACGTCCAATAGACATACTACCCGAGCATCTTTTGCAAACACTTGGGGTCAAGCTGCATGATGGACAATGCTATGGAAGCTCTTTAGAGACAAATTTCAATGACAAATAGGGATCATTAAAGGACAATCATGGGTTGTACCACATGACCAATTCAAGACCAAGTTCAAGTTGGCAGATTTAAACTATTAAGTGGCCCTGTGTGAATGCTGCCATAGCTGAACCCATTTCAAAGAATCCCATTTACCTGGATATAAAGCTGCTGAGAGTGACTACCGTTGCCCATGCTCATTTGAATGTCAATGTAGCCAGGGTTCTCCGCAGCCAATTTTAGCCGGGCACACCACCCAGCATTTTTCGGTGATCACCCAGCTGTTTTTGGGTGGTTACCGGATGAGCTGGGTCATAACACAGGGGTTGCCATCCACCTACAATTTCTTACCACACAGCTTAAAAAAAATTCTGGGTTCAAAACTGAACTGGTAGCCTTTTGTGGTCTACACCGGGGACACGTAAGAAATTAACAATGAAGAATAGTGTGGTATACCAATAACTTAAAGTTCTGCACAAGGTCCTTTTCATGGCAGCTTCCAGGGTTTGCAATGTTCTAACATAGGGGCTCGGAAGATGGAATTATGCCACTTGGCTGGGGGCCGTGGCATCTGACACTCCTAAAACTGTTGGAAGCATCACAGAAGCAGCAGATCTTTAATGAAGGGAGAAGACTCAGATCCCCCTTTGTTTTTATTATATCTGCCTGAGGTGCAGTTTTATATAATGCTAGCCTAATGTACAAACTGGGTGTTGTGGGAGTTTGCCTTGGAGCAAGCAACAAATCTTCAAAGTATTCAGACAATCCCAACACAGATGCAAAATAGGCACCAAAATAAACATAAAACTCACCAACAAAACAAAAGCTCATTCATTAACCGCCCCACAGCAAAACCAGCGAGTTTGAAAGCATGGGTTTATTTGTCATTCGCAGATAACCGACTGTCCACACATACACAGCACAGATCCATCCAGTTTGTTCAATAAAACACGACGATTCCTAAAAACAATGAGTTCTGGCGGGCTGGGTGGGAATCAGGCCTATGATAAATGACAAAACAGCGTCCGCTTCTCCGAAAGACTCATTTCCTGAAAGGAAACGAAGGATTGTTGTTTAAACCAGGACAATCCCGAGATATATTTCTAGTCAGTCCACTTCCTTTCTGAAAGATTCTCCTCTGGGTGTGATATCAGCGAGCTGGAATGTGCTGCAAGGAAAGTCTTTCACACAACGCTGTGTGTTCTGTAAAGTGATGTAATGTGAGAGAGGACGAAAACCAGCACAAGGCCGGCCATTCAGCACGGGGATCCGATATCCGAAATTTATATGAATAGGCAGTACAAAAGAAATCAGGCAATGCTGAAAATAAGTCCAGCTGTTTTGGAACACAGCAACTAGTTTTCTAGTAGTGTGAGAACACTATTTTTGTTTTAAGATCATGAAAACTAGGGCCTTACTGTATCAAAATTAGAATTACTGACAGCATGCTTTTGTTAATATCATTACAATATTTATATAGCACCAACATATTACGTAGCGCTGTACGTTAAATACAGGTTGCAAATTAGACAGATACAGAAAGTGACAAAGGAGGAGGAGCGGACAAAAGAGCTTACAATCTAAGAGTTGGGGGAAGTAGCACATATTTGTTTACATATTACAAGTATGAGAGAATATACAGGGACAAAAGTGCTCACATAGATATTGAAAAGTTGAGAAGGACGGTGCATTTTGGAGAACCGCACCCCCCGACCAACACCCCCCCTTTTTCCCAGCTGCCGTAGATAGAGTAACAAGCGTGCCATGGACCTAACCCTTAGTTTGCACAGACAGTTCTGCAATGGTAGGGTTACCACTTTCCAACTGCATACAATCAGCTGCAATGACATTTGTCCATATGAGAGGGGTGTCAAACTCAAATACACAGTAGGCCAAAACAATAACTTAGACAAAGTCAAGGGCCAAACTTGGAACTGAAATAGCACTGCTATTACAATTCCCTGCATCTATAAAACTGTCTAATGTGGGGCCATGTATAGGCACAAAGGCCGCTGATCTATAGACACGTGGAATTGTAATAGCAGCACTATTTCAATGCAGCGGTGGGCCATCTGCAATTCATAATTAGGATTCCTTTGGGGGCCCCAAAAAAAAAAAAAAAAAAAAAAAGGATGTTGCGGGCCAGATTTGGCCCACAGCCCTGAGTTTGACAGACTTAATATAAGGCAAGCACTGCGTTTCAGAGCTCAATCCAGAATTTTTTTAAGCTGGCTGGGAAGAAATTGTAGGTGGGTGGCAGCCCCTGTATTGTGACCTAACTCATCAGTAATCACCCAAAAACAGCCAGGTGGCTGCTGAAAAGTTCCGGGTGGTGAGCCCGGCTAAAAGGGGCTGGGGAGAACACTGCATTTGTTTTGAAAAAGCGATTTTTTTGAGCAGTGTTTCTCAACCTTTTGAACATGGAGGAAACCCTTGAAAAAAACATTCAGGTCTTCAGGGAACCTCTGCTATAATTACTATACCAACATTTTACAATATATTAGTGTGCTGGCCAGTGGGAAGAATGTCACCCTTACAGATAGCCAAAAAGATCAATGGTTTCAACTAAACTGACCTGAGAGTCACAAATTGTTCAAGGAACCCCCAGCAACCTCTGGAGGAATCCTGGTTCTTCTGGAGGAACGCAGGATCTTTCACACAGGCTGATAAATGCCTAGCAGCCACATATTGATACCACCACTGATTGCTCCCATTCATTCATCATGACATGCCCTGGAGCTGGAAGATTGGAGGTTGGTAATCAATTGCAGTCAATCAATTGCAGGGTTGTTATGCACATTCTGAAATCGTCAATATCCTTTTGACAAGGCCAATCTTTGACGCTGTTTACCAACTGGAAAAATTCCCATTACTTTATGTTCTGATAAGGAAAGAGACATCTCTAGACAAAACAGTGCTTCAGGGTCCCCATAACTAAAAAAGTTATGGTTTGACCCTTACTAGCTTCACACACATTAGAGGAAAGCCAAAACAATAAGTAAAACCGATATGCACCAATCGGGCACCTATGGCTGCCAAGCCCTCCAAAAAACACATCCAATGCACAAATGATGAACGAAGCAAAACCACACCAAGAACGATTGCTGCATGTATGACTAACGTCATCAATACTGAAGATTAAAGAACACTTTAGGGTGTAGGTCTGGCCATTTAACATTTCTGTAACTCACATTTGACAGAAACATCCTAACAGCTGATTAACATGTTACCAGCGCAGCTAAATAAAGCTGACACTTGCACATACACAAGGAATGTTCTTTAAGTTTAATAACTTGCAACTACTTGTTACATAAGAGATAAAACTGCCAGGGCAGACATAAGAACAAGCTTTCACAAGGATTTAGGATAATGAGACAAGGTTATGACCACAAGCCTTTGAGAGCGATAACAATAGGTATAAGGACAGAGGAGATGAAAGGACCAAGAGGACGGATGACCCTGCGCTCCAGTGATCCTGCAACATGTGTAGTGGACTGCACCAAGCACAGGTTCAACGTGAATAACCGGCTATACACAACTGTTTAAGTAAAATAAATCAATCTGGGAACGTTTCTTAGAAGATGAGAGGCGCATGTTTCCCTGTCTGTCATTCCTGGAGTGCAAGGGGGTGAAAGGTTGCCACTCTGAGACCCAATTCTGCTTTTCAGGTGACTGTCCATTTGTTGTTACCCCACCCCTTGGAAAGCCCTGCACAACCTGATCCCATCCTAAATGCTGAATCAAAAGCACGATAATAAGGCAATTTTCCTCCGAGATTGGTTTTCTGATCATTTACTGACGTGTATAGAGAGATTAGTTAACAAGCCACTGCTATGTGTAATATGCAATAAAAACAGAATAATACCTTATTGTGCGGCAATTAACTATGTTCAATTTTGGTTTCCAGAGCATTTAATGTTACACCTACATGGCTAAAAATAAAAAAATTATCCAGGTGCACTTTGTTCTGCCTAATCATCACATACAATTGAAGATGACATCGTAACTATTGATGAGTCTGCAATAACGAAGCTTTGTACTTTGTCCTGTTATCCAATTCGTGTCATAACTTTGCGCACAAGTGGATTGTGTCCAAGGACAGCTGGGTAGGTTTGATTCAGGTAAGGTACCTGTTGTCACGAGAAGCCCATCTAGTCCTCTGGTGATGGCCGTGTCCATTGAAAACTAATAACTGACCATGTTGGAATTAACAGAGAATTAATGGTTTGCCCCTTCAATTAGAACAGATGCTACCTTAGTTAATTCAGTAAAGGCCAAATTGTTTTCCAGTGCCATGCATGTCTATCATGCCTATACCATGTAAAAAGAAAAGCGTCCCCTAGCCTCCTAATGTATTCTACAAGGTTTGACTTGCCAGCCCTACGTATGCTAGACACATACGTGTAAGAAAAAATGAGGAAAGACACTGGGGTTTCTTGGCAATTGGTTAGTATATTCAGCGAGTTATATTCAAATTCATATAAAACACAATTCAGTAAATGAGTGAAACAAATAAGTGATAGGTCTTTCCCCAAACAAGATACATTGGAGTGTAGGACCATCGGACTAGACAAATATTCCTGATACTTTTGAATAGAAATAACGAGCGGTAGAAAAGCGGTAACGTCACGTGTCCCGACACGTTTCGCCAAACGGCTTCCTCAATGGATCTGCGAGCCGCATTAGTTGATGTCAGAGAGTTGGAGGGATTATTCACGCAGGGATTAGTCAGGTCAATGGGTGCTAAGAATCACAGTTCACAAAGTTCAAACTTTGGTGAGAGAAAGAACGATTTAAATCCACAGCACAGAAGGTAGCAATAGAGTCACAAAATTGAGTGCATATCCACTATTCTAAACATCCTCTAATATACAAATACATTGTAAACAGATCAGAGATACATTTCATTCCAACATGCATATATGTGTTGCAACTTGTACAATAAATTTGTGCAGAAACATGAATTGAATGCCCTATCATAGCATGTGTTGCAATGCACATGGGTGTAAATCGGCCCTTATGGTGGTCATACCACCAAAATAGCAAAACAGTTTTATTGCATAGTACAATTTGGTTGTGTAGCGGTTCAGCAACAGACATTTCCAATATCAAAAGGTAAACAATATTGCACTAGGTGAATATATTAAATACCCATAGAACAGAAAGTGCATGTGTACAGAAAGTACAAGTGAAGGCTGCTCTATTGATGGAAAAGTCCAAGGCTTACTCTTTGCATGATGTCCAACATGAAGAAGATAAAGGTCTATACTTGCAGCTCATGGGTCGATAGCTTGCCACTTTACTATGGTCTTTGCCCTTCCATTACAAGAACATGCTGCTTCATTACTGGAAAAAGTACAAGGTGTTCTCCGTCCATGGTGTCCGTATCTATGGGTTGCATTGGGAAGTAGATAAAGGTTTATAATTGCAGCCCATGGGCTGATCCCATACCATTTCATCATGGCCTCTGCCCTGTACACCTTCTATTATAAGGACATGCAAGCAATCCACCCAACTTTAAAATGGCTACTATAGCAAAAATGGGAATACAGTATCTCCATGGTGTCATTTCACTTCACACGTTTCATGTTTTCTTCTACCTGTCCATTCAGACCAAGCTGTGCAGCAAAAGTTCAAGTGGAAGTGTTGTAAAGTATCATACAACACTGGGGGGGGGGGGGGGGATGCTCACAAGGGTAAGCTTTTATTTAAATGGTTCAAAGTTTTTTGCACAAAAGTGTTCGCCTTTGGGGAGCCTTAACACATTTGCCTGTAGCTTGAACTCTACGTCCATAATGACTACCCTGTTTATGGCGTGACAACACTGCTGTGTTATTTTAGGAGTGAACAGTGTAGTCACCATGTGAAAGTAGAACAAATAATGAATCAGCAGGTAATAAAAATATTACAAGAGGACTCAGAATAACTAAAACTGCTGTGTTAATGCTTTTGACCTTCTGCATCAAACCTTCTTTAGGGAGGATTCTTTCAGTGATCGTAAGACAGACACCTTTGACTTGCATTTCATTTCTATGGACAGCTTTAAAAATTATTCTAAAACAGATGACTTGAACAAAAACAAAGAAAATATCACATGATTTAAGTTCTGCTTTAAAACTAAGAGAAAAAACCCTGATTTAGCTGCTTGTGACATGTGAAAATTTCTCCCCACATAAAACCGAGAAAATACCGAGCCTGGGGGTAAATATGTTCAGATCTTTAAACACATTTTTAAGAATTGTGGCAAATTTCCAGCGCTTCCAATTCTAATTAACCCAACAAGATAAATAGAGGGAGAGATTCCCACAGAGGGGGAGACAATGGGTATAAAAGAGTTAACCCTTTGAACTTTCTGCAGTGATAGCTTGTAATCAGAAGCAGCCTGTAACTAATATAAGAGGACCTGTGGGGGTCTACAGTTTCCTGTGCTGCTCAAGATATACAGAATCAGGGACTTGACAAGACCTTTCTTGGGCCTCAAAGCCAGGCGAGTTCTACATTTTCTGTATGTAGATATAACAAGACTTATTATGAACATCAAGATGGAGGATGGAATGCAAAGTATGAAAGCAAACTATATACAATGCCTGGTGGCATGGCATAGCAAGGGAATGTTATTGAAATGAGTTCTGCAAAAGATGCGATTATTATTATTAATAAACAGGATTTATATAGCACCAACATATTATGCAGCGCTGTACATTAAATAGGGGTTGCAAATGACCAACGAATACAGACAGTGACACAGGAGGAGGCGAGGACCCGAAGAGCTTACAATCTAGGAGGTGGGGGAATTGCATTTTTAAAGCTTTTTGGAGAGATGATCCTGCAAGCCAAGCACTTTCTGTCCTATGATGACAACACCAACTCATCCTACTGATGGGGGCAACAGAAACAGGACAGGACTATGGAACATCTCCCATCCTCCCCAAATGAGATTAGAAGAACTCTGTAGTCAGCAGAGATAGCTGGAAAAAAATGTTACTGATAGAGTTAAAAGACATTATCGGCTGATGATTTCTGCAAAGATCGATATTTTTCACAGACCAAAGAGAACTACCGGTAGGTAAATGAAGTTCATTTTTAGGGTTGGATGCACTTATAGTGATGGGACACCAACCATCTTTTTTATGTCAAAACCACCGATCAAACAACGAGACAGCAAGCTTGAATTATTAAATACATGTTGCCCCTATAAGAAAGTTTTCCTGTTTTGATTTCAACCTGCATATTGGTTACTGTACACAACTCAAGTTTTCCTCACCGGGACAAGACAGAGAAACAATAAAGGATGGACATGATTTAATAAAGGTTTTAGCAAGTGATGATAAAAGCTGGGCCTACATACATGAACAGAGGATAGGTACTGGTAAGTTAAAATAGTTTTACAAACTTAAATAAAAAATGCAGCAAAGCCAACAAGAGATAAATACTACAGAAGTAGTAATAATAGTAATAATCCACTGACTAAGCACAGATGAAAACGCAAAACGAAAGCCAATAGATACACAATAGATGCAGGGAATACCCATATTAGGGGGAAATCACCATCGGGAACAAAAGGAAAAATATATGAATGATTTGAGTATCTTAACACAGTATAAAATATTTCCCAACATCATCTGGAGTAGAAAACAGTGGTGAAGTGTGTAAATTGTGAGCACCCAGTTGGGGCTCCTGGGAGAACTAAATATAAGTTTGCGTCAGCCTCTAAAAAGCAATTGGTGAGCTTCTAACTAGTTCCGGCAAACTGCGCGAGCACGAAAAAAATCAAAAAGCGTACCTGAAATTACAGTCTGAATTTTGATGGCTGGTTCATATAAATTAAGTGGGATTATAGGCACCTTTCTAGCAGCTCAAGTCTCTCATCTCAGCCCTTTCAGAC
>NC_092860.1:10075363-10119834 GCF_032062135.1 Pyxicephalus adspersus | reverse complement strand
ACACTAAATAACACATCTGGGAATCACTAGGAGGGTGCTTCTTCAAAGCCTTGACTCATTTTCTTGCTCTCTGTAGTTCACCAAAACACATTCTTGTTACCAAAGCGTATTAAGCTTTTTCAAATTGCAATACACCTTTAATATTCATTTAATGAGCCACAAACACCATACTCAAGGCAGCTAAATCTTGTCCAGCGATGATGATGAACAAGGCAGCCTTTGAAACAACCTAGCCAAGCATGGCATCTCATTGGACAAGTTCCTTGGAGTTTGCAAACTTGTTTACATACAACAAGAGTGAGCACTGATTGTCCACTCAAAGATAACAAGTATTCCATTGAGCTTGGTCCGCATTCACCTGTCTGACAAGCCAGAAAGATCATGGTGGGAACTCAAATGGTATTCAAGGATAAACAGGTGTTTACTTAATGTTTACTGTTAAAATATCTTTACATCCAATATTATTATTGGTTTTAGGGTTCCATTGTTTTAAACCTTGAAAGAAATAGTGATGTACTCTCACTTGTCTACACACTTATTTGTTTACAATTGTGGTGAGTACAAGAAAAAGTGACAACAGACGTGAGAGACAAGTATGTGTCCATAGGAAATCTCTGGAGAAAACAAAACTCGAGCTTCCATGTTGTATCATTCTAGCAGCGCCACTGTTGGTCTCCAGGATGAGGATAGCTGGTCCAGGTATAAAGTTATGTGCTTGGTATACAGTCTGCATGGTGCAAAGGGTGTAAGAGATGATCCTAGGTAACTCCAACTTTCTCACCAGGCTTCTCCAGAGTTCTGATATTTCCTTCCAAGGTATATGTACATGTATGTTTGCTTTATATCCAAAAATTACTAAAAGGTTTGCTGCAGGTTGAATTGTGCTCAACTGAACTGCTTGGTCCAAGTAGAAGGCAGATATAGAATGCAAGTATCCAGCACAGACTCAACTTTTTAACATGGGGAACCACTAAAATAACTTTCATGTCGTCATGGAACCCCTTCTATAATTACAATACCCACAGATCACGAACGGTGGTCAGTAGGAAGAATGCCTTTTACATTCCTGGCCATTGGGAAGACTGTCTCCCTTACACATAGCCAAAAAGATCACTGGAGTCATTTACACTTACCTGAGAGACACAAAAACCCCAGCAACTTCTGAAGGAACCCTGGTTTTGAAGCATTTATTATAGAAGCCAGGGGACAATTCAAGGTAGCCAACGATAATGTCTTTCAAACCAAAATTATTCCAAAAAGCTAGGCACCGCTTTTTGCAATACACTGCACACAAGGTAAATATATATTCCCAATTCCAGCAATGGGCTGGATCTGTAACACACATCAGTACAGGACTGGGCACTACCATACAATTGGCTGACCTTTATCTTCTCAGTTCATACATAAAATTCTTTAGTTTATACTAAATTACCTCTGCAGCACAAAGCATTAAAAACATTTTTATTTTCATACTACTAACACCAAATACACAGAAAGCAAAAGGTTGAATTCACACCAAATCCAGTTAATGCAAATTTGTTAGATACGACAATTCTATCACCTGTATATCATACCGAAACTCGCTAATTTATTCTGCAAAAACATCAAACAGGATAATGAATGAATCAGAGCAGATCAGACAAAACAATTAACAGATGAGCATGCCAAGAAATACAACGCTTCCTGAAGATTCACCCACATCTTTCACAAGAGGCTTTTAATGAAGAGTTAATCCCAGATATTCACAAATCCCACAAAGAAAATTCCAGGGAGACTTTGTGAAAAGGAGTCACCACCATGCCCGTTTCTACAACACAGATGAACAAACGGTTACCGGCGTGATGAGATCACAATGTTAACGGGAACATTGAATCCGTCCTGACGTCACTTTTCTGGGAACTCGTAAAAAAAATTTTAAAGGGATCTTATGCTTATTCTAGATTTAAAGGTTAGGCTTGTAAGAAATTACCGCAGGATCATAAAATAGCTTCATGCAATGCAAAGGAAGGAAAGTCCAATTCTACGCTGCTAGGTCACATCCTCTACTTACCATGTTATCCGAACCAATGCAAACACACCCCTCCCCCGGGAACAGAAGGTTGGGGATGAGGCTCAGACGTGTCAGTTCATAGCTATGGCCACAGACACAACACAGGGAATAAACGATCCAACAACCAGCCAATCACAGACGAGGGAACAGCACCCTCCTTTCCATCAGGCAACCAATCCAAAAGGAGGGTGGGCAGTACCGGTGTGACAGTTTTCACATACATTCGCCTTTCTCTGGTGGGGATGAGTACATACTCCGAGCACAGGTGACAATGAAACAGCTTAGGTAACCAATACACCACCATGCCATGAAAAGCACAAAGCCATTGTTGCAAGGGAAGCCATAAAGGAAAATATTTCATGTAGAACTCATTTTCAGGAAGTAAATACACAAATCAGGAACATTCTGACCACCTGTTTTGCATGCACAAAATCCTATTAAAGTCACAGCCAATGACAATGCAAAGAAAAAATATATTTGCAAGGTTTCTATTTTCTTTATTATTATTAAAGAAATGTTCGGATGATTTTGGTATTCATGGCGGTGAATTTTATAAGAATTTCCAACAGCACCGAGCTGAATATAAACTGAATGAAGAGGACGATTTTTGTAGGGGTCGCCACAATTGTGGTCATTATTATTAATATTAAACAGGTCATGATGCATTGCCATTGCATTATCAATACAACACAGTGACAGCAATGCATTGGCATGAGGTTGGGGATGAACTGCAAGTCATGTATACATTGTGTATGCATTGCAGGAACACGTGCTGTTGCATGCCCACCCACAGGTTGCAGTATAAATCATTTTCTGTGATGGCATTGCTTTCTATTATTTAATCAACGTGCTAAAGAATTAATAATCACAGTCAGGAAATAATCATGGTCAGCCCTGAAACGTTAGCCCAGGTTTGAGTTAATAACCCGGCTTCGTTTCTCCCTTGCATTTCACTGCTGAAAAACTGACAAGAGTAACAGTAATGCAAGTTTCAATGATTTGTAACGCTGCATCTGGAGAACTGCAATTCCCAGCATGCCATCCTGGTACATGACGTCCACACATCATCTTAAACACAAGGCCAACTTTGCCAGTGCCATGCCGGTCCGGATATAGCGGCATTTATCAAACATCGGTTTGTCAGCCAGGCTGGCACATCAGAGTGCACATGATTCAGCATTGTCATCTGATTACACAGCACAAACTTTACAACGACAATCTGATACAATGCAATAAAATACGCAATAAAGAATCTGTCGCTGAATTACAGCTCTGAGAATCTCTCTGCAATCTTATGCAGTCATTTTCAGTTCAATCTGCCGTCTGTGTCACTGTACAGATTCCGTCACACCATTCTCACACGGGGTATAGACATCCTAATACTGGATGTTTGTGTTCTCCTAAATGTGAGATACTCATCTCCTCGTCTTGGTTCATAGGTCTGTTCAACATTCCCACCACCCCAAATCTCAGGCAGCCTCCGCATGGTCCCCCTGGACAACTCACCACCAGCACCCCAATTCATGTGAACTACATCTATGTGTTCCTTGGTGTCACCCCCAATGTCTACCAACTTACCCCAAGTTTCAGGGGGTCTATGTTCCACCTTCTTCTGTCACCCCAATCCCGGCACCTTCCTCTCACCCCAGGTTTTTTCTACCTCCAAGTTAAACATATCACGCTCAAACTCTGCCCCATGTTTACGAAAGTTTCAAGGATCTATCACCAGATTGTGCCCCCCCAACCCATCCACTATCAGCACACTGTGTCGCCCCAATGCCTACACAAATTTCTTCCCAATCCACGCGCCCATGTCACCCAGTGCTGCCCCAATCTGTTCACCATCGTCACCCACTGCCACCCCATTACCTAGCCTATAATCACATTGGGTTGCCCCGATCCCTACACTATCCTCACGTCTCCTCCAGCTCCATCCTAGTCACCCCCGTGTACCCCAGTGTCTATTGCCTTTGTCCCCACCACCCGCATCAAAGTCTCCAACTGCAGCCCCCAAAGCACACTACATAAATCTCTGTACTTCCGGTGTCACAACCCAGCACTGCCACTTCCTGTCTCCATCCATTCCCAGCTGTGTCACCCCCACATTTATGACCCAATGACCCTCAATCTCATACCAGTGTCCCCCCCATGTCACCCCCAGATTTATAACCCCTCAGTATGGGCCAGTCACCACCCAGTATACCCCTCACTATGATACAGGTCTCCACCCTGTATGCCCCCCCAACTCTAAAATCCAGTCTCCACCCTGTATAACATCCAGGCTCACCCAGTCCCCACCAATATTACAGACACCGGTCTGTACCCATCCTCATCCAACGTCAACCAGAGACTGCCATCCCCGGTATGTTACCCCCATCCCCCGCTGCCCCCTTACCTCGCCACGGCAGCGGCCAGACTCCCGCTGTCCTCTCCTGTCAGCGACTCCCCACACACGCAACGTCCTACGTCACTACAGACGTCCCCGCCCACCTGACGAGCGAGGGGCAGGGCCCTGATTGGCGTCATGTGACACTCCTCCTCCCGCCCTAATTCCTGTCAGTGAGACAGAAATAGAGAACGAGATAGTGCAAGAGCCTGCACGGGCCCCAGGGGCCCCTGAATCCTCACTGATTCTACAGAGCAGTGAGAGTGTGTACCATCTTTTCATTGATATTATTAAGAAATTAGAGAGGTGAAAAAAAGATTATTAGTAATTAAGCATCCTAGTTGTCTGCAGTCCCTGACCATCTCCTGTCTCCTGTACAATGTCTGCAGTCTCTGACCAACAGATTTTTAGTGTATTCAGTGTACAATCAGAGGGGTAACTATGCCTGGAGGGGCTCTGTGGCAGAATGATTTTACTGTTCCTGGCACTCATCCAATACCATACCATGATAAAGACATTTTTGTAGAGTGAACTTGGCTGTTGGTGGTTTGTCTTGGGGTTACAACGACAACTGGGAAATCCGGTCTGCCCACTGGACTCTGAACAGGCAAAGGAACGTGAAAGAGGCCTACAGACTGTAAACATAAACGCCTGGACCAGAATACCATTCCTTTCATGTCTGCTGGCACCCTAAGTTTGAGGAGGAAGATAGATAGACAAGCTTGTTTGTAACATTTTATGTACAGAAAAAACATCTGTATCTGATCGGTTAATTGGCAATCATCAAACAAACCAATCCATGGCATTGTAACATCAATAATAGATGATACAAATGGGACACAGACCTGGGATATCAATAACCATCAGTCATGAAAACCAGAACCAAGAACATCTATTTACATCCTGATGAATCCATGAACGACCAACAGGCAACGACCGCTGTACAAGTCAATGGTGAAAAACATCTGGGTGCTGCTCCCTCATCCCCCTCTCTATTCTACATAGAACAGAACTGCATTGTGTGTACAGTGCTTGTTCGTTCATCTGTTGGCGACAAAAGTTACGTGTATACTCAAGCTAAGGCTAAGTACACACATGCAATGGTTTTCGTTCAATATTCAGCTCAGGGCTGATATTGGACAAGAATCTGGCGTGTGTACAGTGCTCGTTGACCGAACGACCTTCCTGGTGGATCGACAGATGGCGAACGATCGTAATGCAAGCAAAGGGGAGTGTAACGATCAAGGGTCAGGCTCAGAGTCCAGTAGCTGAAACGGCAAGTAGACACAGGCAGAAGCAGTCCAGGATCTATGCACAAGCAGCACTAGCAGAGAGGAAGCAAACATAAACATAGTCAAAGCACAAGCCAAGGTCGGTAGCCAATGGTGTAAGTTGGAGACGGAATGCGAGGAAGAGTAGTCGTTATTGGCAGAGCACAATAATCTGGCAACAGAAAGTTCAGAGACATGGCTTAAATAGGAAGTTCATGGGAGGGGCCAGGAGTTCAAGGTTCAGCAAGAAACTAAGTATTAAGGTATCTTTGTCCAAGGAATCCAACAGAGTGCAAAAGGCACAGTAGACAGAGCTGCAGCCAGACACCGAAGCACCCCTGGGTTCGGATCCTGACAGGGAGTGAGCACAGCGGGGTGCCGTGCCATCATTCTCTCCTCTCCATAGAGCAGAACAGTGCTGTATTTACAGCACACGTTCATGCATCGTGCAGTCGTTTGTGGTTGGAAAGGATCATGAAACCAACAACAATCATTGTACGCGTGTACGTAGCCTTAGACAAAGTACGTGTCAATGGATGCAAATATATAATTCAAGACTAAGAGCTAAAATGCTGCTCTCTCCTGAATATAGCTACTCCAGGTTGTCATGCATCACCTGACAGTTTTTGTTACATATATAGGACAAAGATACAGGACAAGCTCCTTTGTAACATGTACAGGCGAAACTTAGTAACAGGTCCGTGAATTGGCAATTATCAAACAAACCAACCTGAGGCATTGTTACATTAATAGTAGATGATACAGATAAGACATAGGCCATATGAATGGCCATCAGTCATGAACACCTGAATCAAGAACATCTATAACCATTCTGACGAATCCATGAACAACCAACGAAATGACCGCTGTACAAGTCAATGGTGAAGAGCACATCGAGGTGCCACTCACTCATTCTCCCACCTCTCTCCATAAAACAGAATGGCGCATTGTGTTCTGCACTCATTCAGTCATCTATACCTCTTGTTGCTGTAAATGATCAGAAAAGATTGTTTCCAGCCACAAAAATTACATGTGTACTCTTTAGACAAAGGACATGTCAATGCATGCAAAGATAGCGTTCAAGACCAAGAGCTAAAAGGCTGCGCTCTCATAATTATGGCTACTCAAGGTTGTCACACTGTACTTGTTTTTTTGTTACATATATGGGAACTATCTTGTGAAAATCAGCCATCACTGTTTTTGTTAAGAAAATTTATTTTACATATTTCATGAGTGAAATTTGGTGATTGTGGTGTATTTGCATGGAAGAGCTTTGACAGTGGTCCCAAGATAAAAAAAAAGTTGTTGTTTTGGGGTCCCGATGGTATTGACAACAACAGTCTAATGAAAGATCCACAGTTTGAGACAAAAATAGACGAGAAGGAAAATGCAACTTGTCTTTGCGTGAAGGAAGTGGTCACCAAACTCCTTGGTAACCAAATAGACCCTAATTTTGAGGCCATCATTGAGAATATTTTGGCAAAATAAAAAGAACTGGATTGTTCAATGAGCCTCAAGCTGCATTTCTTCCACTCTCATATGTACTATCATCCTGGAGAATATAGGTGCAGTGAGCGAAGAACAAGGCGAGCAGTTCTTTCAGGATCTAAAAGCAATGGTAAGGAGGTTACCACAGGTGGTGGAACGTTGGCATGATGGCCGAATAATGAATAATGCTGGAGGCTTCAGTGAGAAACTTTGGACAAAATACCTAAATGGAAAGCATTTTTTTATGTTTGAAAATAATTTATAATGGAGGTTATTCATAAAATTTGAAAGGAATACATTTTCCAAATAAAGGTTGAATAAATTCTTACTGGTGATAGGAGCAGTTTTCATAGGATTTTTTCTCATTCTGTGGAAAAACCTTAGGTAATAGGAAAAAGTAGATGTTATATTTTAATTTGGTGCCCCCAAAAAGATAAGGAACAAAATATTTAGGACGATTTTCTCTGAATTTTGGAGGCCTGTGAATATGTCCAAGGATCTTCTGTGTGACTTTCTGCTGTCGGAGAACAATAGTGGTTTGTTAGCCAAAACCTCACCTTTTCCACACCTCTAAAAACCCATGAAGACCCAACACACCTATGGCTGATGTGGTTAAACAAGTTGCAAGGTGGCACCCAACATTTTGATTGCCTATCCCACAAGTCGGCGTGTAATAAACAGCTTTGTCTCCTTCAGTCATAGATAAGGTTTTTTGCTGTCTGTCAACCATCTCATCATGGATAAAAAAACTCAACCTGGATAAAACAGAAATCATCTTCCTGCCCTTACTGTCAAAATTTCCCCCGGAAATCTTTCTGTTAATAACGGGATTGTTCTAGCCTTGAAGCTCAAGCTCAAGCCTTGAAGCTCAAGCTCAAGCCTTGAAGCTTGAAGCTCAAGCTCAAACTCCTTGTACATGCTCTTATCATCTCTCGCCTGGACTATTGTAACCTCCTCCTCTCTAGTATTGCACTGACTCAACTCACTCCTCAGCAAACTATTATGAATGCTGCAGCCCGATTCATCCATCCTTCCCACCGCTCCTCTTCTGCTGCCTCTCTTTGTAGTTCTCTTCATTGGCTTCCATTTCACCTGAGAATCTCATTCAAGCTCCTGTGCTTTACCTTCAAATCCCTACACAGTTCTTGACCCATTTACCTTTCTGCCCTGATAGAAAAATACTCCCCTGGCCGCTTTCCTCGCTCCTCCAATGACCTACTAATGACTTCCTCACTCATAACCTCATCACACGCATGGCTCCAAAACTTTTCTGGAGCTGCCCCAACTCTCTGCAATGGCCTTCCTCATCCTATTCAGCTTGCTCCTACTTTCCACATTCCGAACCCTAAAAACCCAACTTTCCATACTCACCTACCTATCTTCTTCTGTCTGTTAAAATTCCCATCCCCATACTTATCCACCATTCCATATCTCCCCTTCTATTGTGTGATACCTCCCCCATCACCTAGACTGGAAGCTCTTCTGAGCAGGGACTTCTCCTCCTGTGTCATTGTTCAGATCAGTCTTCTATTTGCAACCCCTGTTTATTGTACAGTGCTGTGTCATAGGTTGGCGCTATAAAAAATACCATATGATAGTAATAATAATAACAGTATATGAAACATTTCCCTATGAGACAGGTCCTTTTTTACAGACACCGCACAGAGCTGCTGTGAATTATACACCGGGCCCTTTACAGTTGGCACAGCACAATAGAAGGGCAACATAATAGAGGGCCCTGTTGTGGGTGTATGATTTGGGGAAATGAACCTTTAAACACAATGTCTGCTCTTTTCGTACAGTGTAGCATTTTATTCCCATCCCCTGGAGAATACTATCAGTGGGGGAATACATTAGCAGTTACACACGATGAGATGAATAAAACATTTTCGCCGCGTCCTTTTGTTGCTGATTGCTATGTAGTTTGATCCGGTTGGCAGCTCAACAAGGGAATGAGTCATGACTGGTGAAATTTTATCGTCACTTGGTTTGTCATATAATGCTGGTTGGCCGGTTTGGTCGAAGAAGTAAAAAATGAGGAACTGGGTTTAAAGGGGAAATCCAGCTCATGTGCAATGATGTTTTCAAACAAAACAAATGTAGCAATCCTGTTCTGTATTGTAGAAGGTGTTTACTAAATGCAGTTATGAGATAATAAAAGACTTACACAACTGAGATCCTTCTTTTGTTGTTATTATCTGCAGACTTGGTAAAAATCTAGTAATATCTGCTTTATATAACCTGGCAGCACAAGAGGTTCTGATGTAAAAAGTGAAAAAGTCACTCCTGGTGGTGATGTTGGTTTACTTTTGTTTTGTACGGGGTAACAGATGCAGACATAGCAGTTAACCCTGAAAGGCCCGGTAAAGTGATGGTGGATTGTAAAGGGCTATATATATGGACATCAAGGCTTGGACCAGTGCATGATTGGTTCTTTGGCACACTCCAAATTCTGCTTCGTTGGATCGACATGAACCTAAACCAATCAAGAGTCGATCGAATGGAAGTTTTTTGGTCAATTTGATCAGTTCAGTCACAGTGCATTGCAAGACTTATATAAAGAGTACCTGTCATTAACAATGGAACTTCAAAAACCTCACGCTATGTGCATTTCACTTATATTTTGCAAAAGAGACTGCTGCTGGGTGCCGCCATCTTGAATGTGATGTCATCAGTCCCAGAAGACTCAGAGAGGTCATTCAAGTCCCTTTCTATAATATCCCTCTTCATTCCTTTGGCAGCCACATAATCACTTATGGAAAGAAAACATGTAAGTAAGAACTGATTTGTGTACCAAAAGGGGCAAGAGGGAAAGTCAGCATTGGCATTCATTCACATTTGCTGTAAAAAGAGAGGCATAGCAGTGGCATCCAATCAGGTTTGCTGCATGCATATGTGCTGACAGGGATAATACAGATGGGGGATAGCATAGTGCACACAGGGATAAACTGCTGCTGCTCCTTAGCCATCCAATCACAGGCCCAGAGGACAAAGTGGTAACTTAGGTTTATTACTCATCTACAGCAGTAAAATGTAAGGTCAGTAGGCTAGCTGTACAGACCAATACAAATCCATTGGTCAGTGAAAGTTCTCTTTCACTTTTTTTTACTTTGGTTAGCAGTTGTCAAAGTGTTAAAGTTCTCCCATATTGATGGAAGTTTGTATACCACAGAGAAGGGGGTAGCTTGGATTACTCAGGAAAGAGTTAAAGGCGCTTGTGAGTGAATCACAGGAAAGGCGATGAAGACAGGAAGTCGATGAAGTCAGATTTACTTTTATAGCTCAAACTTCCTTTCTCTGTCAGATATGTGAGTACAGACAATACGCTGACTTTAAAAAAAAAAGCAGAAATGAATCTGAAATCCTATTGTGTAAGCTTTGTGAATGGAGAATGCAATGTGTGTAGATGCTGCTACAGTACAAGCAGACACACCAATTCACAATTCTAGCACAAGGATACTCATTTGAGAAATGACAATTATGTTCAGATGAATCTAACCAGATTTGTTAATGCCAAAAAAAAATCCTACCCCCAAAATGGAGCCAAACCCAAATAATAAGTAAATACAAAATATAGAAGCAAAGTGAGGTATATGTTTCTTTATGTGTTTGCACACTGCATTACAGTTTATTTCCTCCATCTTTGAATGCAGCCAGTGGGGAGCTCAATCAAGTGTGACCATGTGACACCCAAATAAGAAATACCAACAGATTCCAGATCACATTTCTCATTGAATTACATAAGAAATCAACATCTACATTAGGACCTGATACAGGAATTGGGATTGGTATGGGACATTTGGCCAGTCTTGAACATTGAGGACAGTAAAAAAAATGGAACATCAGATGTTACAAGGTGCAGAAAAAATGGCTTTTACCAGCCTCATACTTGGAGTTAATGAGAGTTAATGAGATTAGCAAATCAGCAGAATGATTGTTAGCCAGAAAACAAACAATATTTGGGGAAGACGTACAAATCCCAACAAATGTCAGCCTTCAATGAACCCAAAATCCCTGGGCGTATTAAGATCCCCCGCCCCTTCTCTTGCATTGGGAACATCTCATTATTTGGTCACATTCCCACTGAGCTCCTTATACTTTAACATGAAGGAGGAAACAAAAGACTTTCCTGTGAAATGCTAATTTCTTTACCACCCAGGGGCCTGTCTGTGACCCGAATTAATGGCTGTAGGGCAGCGATAGAAAACAATGGCTACAAACTCATGATTGCTCATTTTGGTGCCCCTGAATGTCGAAGCAATTTTCGACTTTTGAAGGCTTTGGGCAGGGTAATAATACTGCACCAGCTTTTGCTTTCTTGCAAAGTTGTGGTACATATTGACCCAGCCAGTTGATATTTTCCACTTTCTTTTTCAGGGTGACAACCCTTTTCCCTCTGCAGTGATATTTTGCAGCAGCACACTGATAGTTTAGATGGGTTTTTTCAATCTTTTGGATCAAAATCACCCCCAGCGGTGTTTTATGGTGTGCCCCAACTCTGTAATTAGAACTTTTGCTGGATGTGTAAAAATAATACCCACAGGATTAATAGCAAATAAATCTAAAAGTCTGTTGACATTTATTGGCTGCAGAAAATGCATGTGGTACCATGCACGTTCTGCCTGTTGCATAGTAATGCAGTGACCACGTGTTGTGCAGTGCCATTCATTTTTCATGGCAGCCAGATGCAGCTGCACAGTGCAATACAGGGCAGTGCACTACAGTGGGTTGCAGGGCAATGTGCTTCTGAAAATACCCCAGGTCTGATTTTTGGATCACTGTAGCAATGCTGTAGTGGGGCAGGCACGCGTGGGCACGCCATGCCCTCACTTTTTTTAGGAATTAGGCGTTTACATAACAATGATGTGCATGCACGCTCGCCATAAATAGTACCGTGCCCCTTTCTTTTTTTTACGACTATACCCCAGACTGTAAAGTGTAGGGCAGCTCATTTAAACAAATGCTCTAATGAAACCTAACATGAATACATGAGAACACCTATGCTCTGAAGCATCACATCTATGCAAATCATTCCTGAATTTTAGACTTTTACAGAGTGAATGGAAAAACAAACTTTTACAGTTGTCACCAAAACAGAAGGTGAGTGAAAAATGCAATGGGGACACTTGTTCCAGGGATATCTGCACAGACAGGATTGACTCTGACTTTGGAAAGGTTCACTTTCACATTTTGCTGTAGGACAGGAAGTGAAAGTAAATCCCCCTAAAACAGTACAAAAACAGCAAAATAAGGTTCTGACTCAATCCAAAACTAAACAAGAGTGTTGGCTATAGATAAGGTTTAAGACACGTGAGATCTGATTGGCTGCTTTGGTTTGCTACACCATGCATGTCATCTTTATTGCTTTTTTTACATTTTTGGAAGTCCTCTTCAGATTTCCATTACCCATTCCAATAATACGAGCTCTGTCCGAATGCTGCCCCAGACAAATTATTTCCCACGGCCGAGCTGGGACGTTTCATGCCTTTCCCAGAATGCTTTGTTCCCTGGCAAAGTTCTCAGGGCTTGTACAACAAAAGTGTTATAATAGCACCATTCACTTGAGACAGGGCTCTGTGTGCCTACATGGGGCGCCTAAATACAACAGACTGTTGGCTTTTCTATCTCCCAAAACAAGAGGCAGTGCGGCTAACATGATGAAAAGAAAATTCTCACCCATCGCGGCCCGACAGTACCATCCATTCCACAAGCCAAAAACATTCTCTATTCTTATTTTAGGGAAGTAAATCCCCTTTGTGTTATGTAGCTGCTTAAAGCAGACTTTCCTATAAAATGGAAGATTCACCTGCACTCCGGGGCCCCTCCTCCTATCCTAGTACAGGTGTTAGGTTGCTAACAATCATTTCCAGCAACAGTAGAAATGAATGAGCGCTGTTTGTTCTATGGAGAGGGGAGGACCTGTGACTCTTCTGCTTCCTAGGGAACAAGCGGCTGTCAGCTATCGTACATTCAGCAACGTTGGGTAATAAGTGAAAGATTTTCACCTGTGACAACTATAAACCGGGGAACAGAAATCTAGCATCTGTACAGCTGTCCGTTTACGTTGCTTACAACCATCTCTGTTTCTTATGAAGGAGGATGCAGCGGAGTCCTCCCGCTCGTCTACGCAGCAGGAGGAGGATGCAGCAGAGTCCTCCCGCTTGTCCTCTCCTCTCCAATGATCCAACGGCCCCTGTTTGTTCCTACTGTCACTGTAGAGGGTTGTTAGTGCCTGTAGGTAGCTTTATCGGTAAAAAGGAACCAAAAATGTTAGAATTATACCTATCTTACCCCTTGTTTCCTGCCCGCATCTCCTAGATGAGAATGTCAGCAGTCTTATGGGAAGATTCCTGTGAAATGCAGAGCAGCCGAAATCTTGCATTGGCAAGGTGTGACGTCTCAAGGATTTTTACCTGCTCTGTGTACCAAGAATCCCAAAGATTGGTGATACTTCCCCCACCTCCTAGATTGTAAGCTCTCTGGGGCTTCATCTCCTCCTCCTGTTTCCTTGTTTGCATTTGTCTGTCATTTGCATGTACAGCGATGTACATGTTGGCGCAATATAAATCCTGTTTAATAGTAATAAATTGGGGACATCACTACCAGCAATGCAGAAGATGACACTAAGGGAAATACACAATTGCTGTTCACTCCTATGGAGGAGAGTACAGTGGGGTGCTACTCCCTAGACCCCCCCCTCCCCCCTTCATTGTGTGTACAGCGCTGAAAATAAACAGGAAAGATCCATTTCATCACTTAAAAATCTGCTAGGAATCCAATGAGCTCAGAACTTCCTGTTACACCCTGACAACCATGCCTCTGCCACATTGAAATTGCAAGCAGTGTTGTCAGCCTTGCCTGTGTTATTCACCTGCTGGACTACAGAACACTTGAAGAAGGTGTGTTTTGTAGTCCAGCAGGGGGATAACACAGGCAAGAATGACACAATGACGATAACACAATGCAGATTGTTATGGACAAGGACCATTGCCTTTTACTTGCATAGATTCTAAGTGTACATTGTGTACTGGTACTGCTCACTGCTGACCCCATTCATTCACCATGGGGCTGCTGCGCGGAGACGGTGCATGTAGTGACACGAGGAAGCGGTAAACACAATGCAACCTTACCGCCCGTCTGGACATTACTTGTCTTCTGTAAGCCTCCACCTCATACAGGGCTGCCGCTACCACTGCAAGCCTGAGTTTAAATTGCAGCTGGTGGCAATGCAATGTAAAGGCACTTTTGACATATATAAGGGTCAGGTGATCTCATCAGCTGCTGCCATTTTTCATGGAAAGAGAAATTCCATGCACAGCCCTAGGTGAGGGAAGGAAATCTCATGGTGTTTGTTTCCATAGCAACTAAAAAAATACCCAGAAATACAAGGTAAATTCTGCTCAGCAAATATTCTGTCTAGGTGTCATTCCATTGCCTCTGATCATCGCTCGCATTCCTAACGACTGATGCAATGTGAATTCACCCAAATACGCCCCGATTCATTTCCCTTTCACAGCACATCTGACATGTAAAGGTTGTCAAAAGAGACGCATTTCGAGTCGCTGAATTTAGTTGATAAGTGTCCCCTCCGGCTTGTCAATATTTGACAGAAAAAAATCTGATTTCAGAAAAATGTATCCAGAATGACGCATTGGAGCCACAGCCTTGGTGCTGCAAAGACAGCAACTGCCACGCTCAACTGCCATGCAATCATATTCACTGGATGTGATGGTAAATTTGATGCAAACATTTCCAGATTTCTCTGCAGGTGACGCTGCCAACATTCTTTTGCTGAACAAATCTGTTTCAAATTAATTTTTAGATCATTTTGTGAGCACCAATTATTCTTAGGGAGGGTTAAAAATGATTATTAGGGTCAGATAGTTCTCTCAAAATAAAATGAACCCATCAGTAGCTCTACAAATCTCCATGAAAAAGTTCCTGATGTCACATTCCACAGCAACAGGGTCAGGTGATCATACAATGTTATCCATAAACTCCAGTCTAGTGACTTTGCCTAGGCTGGGATGATGTCATCAGTCTGCTGCAGGCAGGATGAAGCATTTCCTCTGTCTCTTGCCCCAGTTATGATACTTCAACAATATAACTTTGTATTCAGTCACATTAGAGGCTGATCCATGTCAGATCTTTGTGAACAAGAACAGCACAGACATAATATATATAACCTTGTATGATGCCTGAACAAAGATGGCTTCGGGATTCTGGAGATAAAAACAAATGCAGGCAGGGGGTGAAGAGGAGTAATATAATTTCTGCGAGAGATAATACATACCTAGACGTGGTATACTTACATGTTACTGAACACGTATGTAGCTAGGTAGAAAGACGGGTGCACTAATATGGTCTTTTCCCATGATGAATGTGCACTACATTTGTTGGAATGCGCATGCGTTTCCATGCTTATTGCCATGCATTGTGCGCAGCAGCTATTTCATAGAATAGGCCCATCTCATGTAATGTGTGGCAACACATATGTTGTATAGACCCCATGCTCACCAATGCAGGTCATGCTCCTTGCCATGTATTGCACTAATGCTAGTTTTTCTGCATGGAATGCAATGCTGGATTGAATCCTTAATACAACTTTTCAGATGTAAGAACAGCCCTAGAAATTAAATTTGTTGTCTTTTACCCTTCCGGCTGTTGTTTTTCAGGCAGAGATGTCTGGTGGGAGTTCATGGCGAGGAAGGAGGGGCAGACAGACACCCTAATTGTAGTGATTAGGAAGTGTGAGAGACGCAGGAGCCCAAACAATGCTGCAATTCTGTCTGACATCCTCCCAGGGTCATTATCAAGCACAAGTCAAATGCAAAAAAAAAAAAAATTATTTTAACTGTTTCAATTTTCGATTATCAAAGCCTTCCTGCCATTGAATTGCTTTATTCTGATATCTTTGCACAGTTCTGTAGTTCTGTTTTCTGACACAGATCAACATTGGACCGACACACTTTCCATCCTAAGGTGACAACATCACCCCAAAGATTCAGTACGGTGAGTGAGCGTTGTCACCCCGGGACAGGAGGTGTGTTCCTGGTAGGACCACATAGTGAAAATAGAGAATTGGTATGTTGCAATACATTTATTTTTTTTAAGTTTTGATACACTCTGTTCAGCTAATGATGACCATGCAACATTTCCCCCTTCCTATTGTGTGTTAGTTCTCTGACCTACTAGATTGTAAGCTGTTTGGGGCAGGGTTCTCTCCTCCTGTGTCACTATCTGTATTCATCTGTCATTTGCAACCCCTATTTAATGTACAATGCTGTGTTATATGTTGACGCTATATAAATCCTATTTATTATTATTATTGTAATTAGGAATAATAATAATATTAATATTAAAATGCAATATGCAGTGGATTGACGTTCACATACTTTCAGCCAGGTGCTAGTTTTTGTGTGTGTGATACTGCCATCTAGTGGCAATACTCTGCAAATGCAGGGCAGAAGCAATGGGTTGAACCCCCTTCCCTTCCAAAAAAAAACAAAAAACGCACCTTTAGGTATTCCTAAACCTCAAAACTAAACTTTAAATGTAACCCATAACACGAACTTCACACTAGGTCATAAAAAGAAAAAAAATTCATAATGTTTTGTAATATTTAATAAACCGTTTTCTGTATTTTGTAATTATATGCAAGCATGGTAAGTACCTGAAATTGACGTACCGTAGTATCATTCTTTTTCAGTCCCCATGCAGCAGAGCTCAGATTGGAAAAAGAATAAGAAGTGCATGGAGCCAATCATTTTATGTACTGACAGGAGACATGCTGATTGGAGGGGGAAGCAGAGTTTTTCTGCTGTGTGGGCGTGACATAGGATCTTTGGATTTATAAGCCTGGCACACTGCTGATTGGTTCTATACGGCCAGGATGACCAATGGAGCTGCTGCACTTCTACCCTGTGGGTTGAAAACCCTTCTCTTCCAATCTTAAAATGTAAAAAAAAAAAAAGAATTCACCTAGGTATACTTAAATCGAAACTTTAAATTTAACCCATAGCAAAACTGGACATTAGGTCATAAAAAGAAACAAATTCATAAAGTTTTGTATTAATAAAAAAAAAACATTTTCAGTATTTTTTAAATATATGCAAGAAATGTAAGTACCTGAATTTGAGGTAGTATCATCTTATTTCAGTCCCCATGCAGCAGAGCTCAGATTGGAAAAATTATAACCAGCACAAAGAGCCAATCAGTTTATGTATTGACAGGAGACATGCTGATTGGAGGGGAGAGCAGAGTTCATCTGCTCAGTGGGTGTGACATAGGATCTTTGGGCTTGGCACACTGCTGATTGGTTCTATACGGCCAGGATGACCAATAGAGCTGCTGCACTTCTAGCATGTGGTTGTGGTCTACATCCTATCCAGCATTTAGGCACTGTGGACCAAATTGGTGCACTGCTGATTGGCTCTCCTAGGCCTAGATGACCAATGAAGCTGCTGCTCTTCCAGTGTATGATCCTGGCCTAGATCCTATATAGCCTTTAGGCATAATGGACTCATGAGCCTGATGCATTGCTGATTGGTTCTCCTAGGCCACAATGATCAATGGAGCTTCTGCTTTTCCACACTTCCCATGTAGATGACAGGCTCTCTTTAAATGCCATTGCAGATCAGGTAATCTTGCACATGCCTCTGTCCACGCTGTCCCTGTCTCCTGCTGACCTCCAGCTGACTCACATTTGTATCTTATCATAATGGGTTTTACGATTATTAAACACAGAACATTGTTTGATAAATATGCAATGTCTTTTTTTATATGTCCCTAAACTCAAGTTCATTTTCCAGGAATTATTTTTCATTCTGTCCTCAGCAGGCTCAACCAATGATTTAGGTTGGCGATATACAGATAGAAATGTTTAAAGGATCAGCATGCACAGGGGCCAATTCTTGGACTTTGCCAATTTACCTGTATTTAAAGCAAATTTACCCCCCCCCCCCCCCCAAATGAATAAATATAAATTTATATATATATTGCATGCAAGTGCACTGGTCCTGTTTTCTACTAACAGCAGGGCCACACAATCATACTGAGTGGCACCACCTCACGCCAACGCCTATAATGCCCCTTTTTGTGTGTTGCAGTAATGACCACAATAACACATATCTCATAATGCAATTTTTTTTTGTTTCAATCATCTTTTCAGAGAAAAAAAATAAAAAAAATAACAGGTAAACATAACAAAAAGACTCAGGTATACAACATATACATCATATCAAACATAACAGTGTAGGCTTCGTATTAACAGACATCTAGTACCAGGAAGCTGCATATACCCAACAAGTATGACAAAAAAACATAACAGTCCTAAGGGGATCATATAGCACATATTAAACCTGTACAAAAAAAGCTACGGTACATATCCGCTAGCGGAAGCGTATGGCACAGAGTGTAAACCAATATTCTTAAACAACAGATAAAATAAAAACAAAAACATACACATATATAGCAAAACAGCCCAGGGGAGAAGGGGGGATGGGAGGGGAATGCCGATCAATACAAGAATAATAAAAAAGGATATATATTAACCCTCAATACTGGGGTTGTGTTCCAGCCTATAAGCCTGGAAACTAAATAAAATATGTATGGAATCGGGGAGAGTCTTTAAACCAGTCCCAAATGGACCAGGTAATTTTAAATTGTTCCAATCTATCATCATCCTCCACGACCAACATCTCCATATGGCGGATTTTTTCAAGTTCGGAGACCCAATTGCCTATAGAAGGAGCAGCAGATTGCTTCCACAATCTCGGAATAGTGGCCTCGTAAGGAAATGACGTAGGACCCCGCCTTTGATGGTTTTGAGCGAACCCGGAACCATGGATAAAAGGGCTATTTTGGGAGTATTGGTTATGTTGGACCCAGTGCTGTCATTATACACCTTAATAATCGTGTCCCAGAAGCGATATATAAGCGGACACTGCCACCATATATGGAGCATTGTCCCCTTTTGTAAGTGGCATCGCCAACAACGATCAGATTGTGTAGGGGAGATTCTATGGAGATCCACAGGGCAATAATACCACCTGGATAGAATTTTGTAATTAACCTCTTGAGCTCTACAGGTTAAGGCCAACCTATGCGTTAGGGTAAATGATTTTTCCCAATCATCCGCAGTTAGGAGTTCAGACATTTCCCTCTCCCAATATCTAGTGTATATAGGTGCAGAGGGCTCAGAGTCCTGGGCAATTAGCTCGTACAACCTGGACACAACATGAGAGGGGCGGTCAGGCGAGCCAACCAACTGCTCAAAAGCCGTTAAGCTTCTATATAGGAATGATAAGTCAGTAAACGAAGCTATGCAATTTTTTTTAATAGACCCTTCAATTTAATGGCTGCATTTGATTTTCCTTCAGGCTTTTTTTCCTCAATTTTTTTACCAGGTGATCCTACCAGCAACATACTTCCTGCCCTAGGGTGACAACACTCTTTCTATAGCTGAGCAGTATTGTCATCCGAAGGCAGAACTAAAGTACTTGTTTCTTTTTCATCAAGAGACCAGATAGTAGGCATTAATGACTGTACAAGCATAGATGTACTGGAGTTTTATACATTATCCCTGGCATTGTATTTCACCAACTTCAGCAATGTCATGCACTGCAGCAACAAGTATGATATTAGGCACTACCACAATGCAAATATGTATGCACTCTGAACCTCTAAAGGGTCTCTAAGTAGATAAATCAGATCACAAAGCTATATCAGCCCCAAATATTACCATTTCTTATTAAATTTGACCTTTGCTAGGAAAATAATAACCCTTTGAGATGATTTTATGAGTATTAATATGTAATCTGGCACCACACAACAGTAAGATTCTAATATCTGGTGTCACATCAGCAATGACCCGCTTTATGTTTGGTTACATTGCACATGGAATGAGATCAGGTGATTGGCAAACATGCCACAGATAGCGATGTTACACAAGTTCAGAATGTCAAGAATCAGGTTAGGTTTTATGGGTTTCAAAACATTTTCCATTCCAGTAGAACCAGAGCCATGCTTTAACGGAAACCCGTGGGTTTGAGATTCACAGTCCCGGGGAATTTCTGCGCATCAGAAACAATGATATGATCAGATTGGGGAGCTGCTGCTACATGTAAGAAAAAAATCATGTACATCACAAATATGTGATGCTTTAAGGCAACCCTAGGCATATTACTTGAAGGATTTGTGGAGATATACAGTACATATATATATACGAGGGGGTGCTGAGAAGTCCCTGGCTTTGCCCAGAAAGAAGAAAGCCACAGTTATGACATAAGACATTTATTTACCATATTCCCCCCTGAGAATTGCCTCCTTCAGCTGGTCCAGGAGGTTAGCTGTCCGGTCATACTAGAGCCCTGAGGTAGGTAGTCCACCAACAACATACCGTCTCTGTCCCAGAAAACAGACGCCATGACTTTTTTGGCTGATTTCTGGGTTCGGAACCTCTTCGGCCACGGGGACCCGCTGTGGCGCCATTCCTTTGACTGTTCTTTGGTTTCAGGATCATAGATGTGGAGCCAGGTTTCATCCTCAGTCACTAACCTAGCCAAAAAGTCCTGTGCAGCTTCAAAACCGCCAAAATGGCTTTGGATGCTTCAACTTGTTCCTTCTTCTGATCACTGTTCAAACATTTCGGCACCCACTTCTCTGAAAGCTTGCCATGTCTAGGATAGTGGTGATAACAAACCCAACAGGCTTCCACTCTTTCACCCCACCTGTCCCCCTACATCAGTTGTACCTACCCACATCTTTCTTCTATATCCTCTTCTGTTTATTATTATACCCCCCCTATTTTTGTATCTTTTATCTCCTATGCTCCATTCTTCCCTTCTTTTTTTCTAATCCCCCTTGGTCTTATTTCTCTTTTCCCGTCTCCTTTCCTCTCCCTCTGCTTACTTCCCCTTCTTCTCACCTTCTTCTCACTCCTCTTTCCCCTTCCCCTCCTCTACATTCACCCAGTGCTCTCCTCTTACTACTTCTCCCTCTTTCTACTCTGTTCTCCTCTCCAACCACTACCCCCTCCACTCTTCCAAGTTCCATTTTTGCTTATGTCCTCTTCTATTTCTTCTACCCTTATGTCCTGCTTGTCCCTTTTTGTCCCATCCTTCCCCTCCACTCCTGTTTCTCCCTTCTGTCTTCTAGAAATCATTAAATTTCTTCCCTCTGCCCCTTTTGTTCTCGTCTCATTTTCTCTCCCCTCTCTTCTTCCATTTTTACCACTTGTCATCCCCACCCCAGGTCCTTCTAGCTGCTCCTATGCCTTTAATCACCTTTTCTTTCAGGGGTACTCAAGTGAGAGACCACCCTCTGTCTCCCCACGGTTTTTGACATCTTACTTTCATTATCCTAATACATTTCCTTTCTTCTATCAATTTTCCTTTTTTATTACAATGAAAATTGTTTTTCATTCCATTTATTTTTTTTTATTTTTTCATACATTTCCTAACTTTCATTTTAATCCCATACCTTTCTGTAATCCTTTCCTTATCCCCCCCCTTCCTTTTTTCCTGTTTCGTCCCTTCATTGTCCCTTTCCCATCCTTTTTCTTCCCTCCACCTCCCTTACCTTTCCAGTTCTCATCCCAAGGAAAATAAACTTATGGATTATGCTAAATACCAAATCACAACTCATTTCATCTGAAACTATGTGGAAAATAAAATAAATTCAGATGCCATTGTACAATTATGTTGCCCAGGTAAACCACTAACTAGTATTTAACCTGGGCACAGTCCTGCTAGTCCGGTATGATCCCCAACACCGGTCTGGCGGGTTATTTGTGAAGATAATATTAATATTGATGTATTGCAGAGGCACAGGTGAGTCAGAAGCACCTTTTGTAGGTTACGTGGGTGAGGGAGATGCTATGGGATAATAAACCACATGGCTGACTACACCTCTATTACCATGAAATGGGTGGAGCCACAAAACTGACAAAGATCTCAGAACTTTCCAAGAGCTGAGGACTTGTACCATATATTCCTCCGTGCTTCATTCTCAAAGGATACGACACAACAAGTGGCGAGTGGAGACTTCATCCACAGCACAACGGTAAGCAATATAGAACCTGCAGAGACATAAATGTACTTGTTGGATAACTTATCACTCTTCTTATATATGCAGAAGCTTAGCAAATTGTTTTGTGCTCAACCATATTAAAAAGAAAGACAGGAAGGAACTGAATTTTAGAAAGATATTTAAGGGATGCATAAATGATGAACAAATACAGCGTCAGACTGGGGACCTGGGCCCACCAGGAGAAGTTCTAAGGAGGACCTGTCAAAATGAGTGTTTCTTGACCTTTTTAACATAGGGGAACCCTTGAAATAACTTTCAAGTCTTGCAGAACCCCTGTTATAATTACTATACCCACAGGTCACAGTATATTAGTGTAGTGGTCACATTGTTGGCCTTTGGGAAGAATGTCACCCTTTCAGATTGCCAAAAAGATCATTGGTGTCAGTGGTAGCTGATCTGAGAGGTACACATTGCTCATGGCTGAAGGAACCCCCAGCAACCTCTGGAAGAACCCTGGTTGAGAAACTCTGCATTAAGTCTTGATATGTTAAATTACCTGGCATGCATACATTGCTCCCCTAGCAACCTCTGGAGGATTCCTAGGGTTCCACAGAACCCTAAATGTGAAAAGCTTCACATTTGCAACATTTTATTTTTGCAACAGGGCCCCACCAGAAGACCAGGTGGCTGTTTTATGCCCCATATATAGCACAATGAAAGGTGTATCTCAGAGACCCACTTGAGACCCACGTCTTCCGGATTCTCTGGTGGGCAAGTCCAACCCTAAACACATACATTCAGTAGAACAGCCTCAAGAAGGACTGATAAGTTTCCCATGAAACAGGTAAATCCTGAACCAACAAAAGCATGAGGTCAATAAATATGACTAAAGAAAGAAAGAGTTGGGTTAAAGTGGAGCAAGTTAAAAAATAAAAAATTGTGCTTTATTGCAGAAGGGCAGGCGATATCTCTTCTGCAATAAAATAAACTTACCTCCCTGTTCACTATTTTTTACCTAAGCTCACCTGTCCTCGCTCCGTCCCAGGCACTGACATCATCATTCAGTCGTCTTTCAGGTTCTAGATCTCCTGCTATCTTCATTAGCCAGGTCGGAATGGCTTATTTCCCATGCACATGCATTGCAGTTTAGTCATTCCCAGCAGCCAGCTAGTCCAGGATTGTACACTGGGCTGCAACACACAGGTAACTTTATTCTGATACTGAAGGGCAGACGGTGCCTGTTCACAATATTTTTTAATTTTGTTCCTTTCTAAGAGGGAAAGAGCATGCAGAGTGCACTATGGAAGATAATATTGCCAGGCACGGCCAGTTTTAGGAAAGGCAAATGGAAAATTGCCCCATGACCCATCTTATCCAGGGCCCTAAATAACAAATTGGCAGGGGGTTGTAGGGAGCTTTAATATTGTTTTATAGACCCTTAAAGAAAGCAAATAGATATTGTTAGCATTTGATTACACTTTAAAATCTGCTCTCTAAATTGCAATTCCACTCATACATTATTCATCAAAAATTACATTGTGTCTTTGGTATTAGGTAACCATTGATATAATTAGATATGAGTAAACTACATTGGAGGTGGTACAGATATGAGTGAACCTCATGTGAAACTTTGAATGAGCATAGAGACCTAAAGTGTTTGGAATATCAGCACTTCAAGGACTTTGCCTTTAGATGATAAATATTATCTATGTTGGTATATAAACTCCAGTCAGACACCCTGCCAAGGATCTACGGAGATGGGATCAGTTGGCCTCACATAACACTAGATCCAGCAGTCTGATAAAGAGAGCATGGAGCTGTAAAGTACAATCACTGTGCAGGAATACAAAGCAGGCACCGCAGCCAGCATATTTAATCAACAGTAATATCTTGCTCTCTGAATGCAAACTGTACACACAATGATGGTTTATCAAAACATCAAAACACCCCCTGGTATTTTTTTTTTTTTTTTTGCTGTCTGTGTCCCTGCTAGATACATTGGGCCTGATTTATTAAAGGTCTCCAGGACTAAGGGAGATAGACTATCATGGGAGAACCTGTGTGATCCAGCAAACCTGGAAAGGATTTCCAAATAAGTTGCCATTAGTTGGCAAATGTTTTCGATCCTAGACCAGGTCCATACCAAGATTGCTGAAATACCCAAGATCGCACAATTTACTTTTTTTTCTATTTGTCTCTATGATTGTTTTCATTGCAACAAAATCTAATAAAAGGAACAAGTGACGGAGAAGGTCTTCCAGTGGCGATAGGAACTCTGCAGCTACATTCTCCCAATGTAGTCACAGGATTGAGATGATGGAAGGAATTATGCAAAGGCAGGAGAAGTTCCCTGGGGGGGGGCAAATGGAGCTGCAACCTTTCAGGTCTTTGCATTGCTCTATCTGCCATTTATGTTTGTGTCTGAGACCCGGTCAAAATTGTTTAACATACACTATAGCAGATACTTTCCTAATCTTATTGCCACGGAGGAACACTTTAAATGTAGAGACTATACCCCACATACAACTCATGATACAGCCAAGTGATTAGAAGAGCTGGCCATACATTGGCCAATTTGTGAACGATCAGGTAGATGATCAATATCTTCCTAGTATTGATCATTTACCTGGATTACCAACACCTCCCAAGGAAAAAGGGACATTTTGTAGTTCAAAGTATGTACTAAAATTACACACCCCTACCACACCCCTATTTTGTGGATCTTAAAAAAGAATACTTATTGCAAAGTAACACCGTGGCTCTGTTTATAAAACAGGGAATCAGACATTCCCTCAAACATTCGCTACTGGAGAATCTTCCAGGTCCATGTGTTTTAATGGCAGTGAGTGATTCTCCATCAGGGAGTTTTCTTTAAGAGTTTTCTTTAGATAGGTAAATATACAACCAAGAAGAGGGACAACTGAGGAGAACAGAGGGGCAGAGGACTTGGATTTGAAAGAGGGACAATCCCTCCAAATCAGGGACAGTTGGGAGACATGGAATTACCGCCAAACACCACTTGATATCAGATTAGAGCAGAAATCTGATTTAACATTCACTTATAGTGTGCAGACAGGGGGGAGGTTCTCAACATTTGTTTTATGGCTCTATACCTAACATTGCTCAGCTAGTTGTTAAAGAATACAGCAGGGATCCCTTCTATTGGCTGGTGGTTGGCAGGAGCAGCTCCTGAAGTTGAAGAAAGTTAAAAATTAGGTATTAAAGAATATGGTGTGTGATTCGAATATTCCATGCTTATTGAAGTTGTAGATGGATCAGTTCACTATATTTAAGGAACCCCTAGCAAACCTTGGAAAGGCTTAAAAATCATAAATAGCAAAGGGCTTAGGAATAAGTTACATACAGTATAGCAGGGGTGCCGAACAGGTGGATTGCGATCTACCGGTGGATCGCAAAGGCAATGCGAATAGATCGCGGAGCCCTGCCTTTAAATAAATACCGTGCACAGGAGTTATTTTAATTTCAAGTTTTTATTGTTGGTTGATCATTTTGACTTGGACATTTTAAAAGTAGCTCGCAAGCCAAAAAAGTGTGGGCATCCCTGCAGTAAAGTATGCTTTATGGTCCTAAACATAAAGGCATTTACTATGAAGAAAACACGATCACTGAGCATTCACATTGTGCATACATGGCTGGCCACAATCAAATGTCTGTAGGTACCTTTGGATGGGAAAACATTCTGTATTGTGCTACCAGTTTTATCGCCTTTCAGCCTATTCATTCACAGGAAAAAGCCTTTATAAAAGCTGTGTAAGTTTGGGTGGGAGTTGGACACTGCACAGAGATTTTGGAATGAATGTATTTCTATATTCTATTGTTTATGTTCATCCAAGCATGACATAATAATACAGTATGAGAATATAAAACACAAAACGTGACCCTGTCATGGCACATCAAACCCATGTGTTTTATCAAACCAACACAGAACAGGTAAAGGGGAAAAGAACCTTATACTTCCAGTGGACCCATAGAGGTAGATAATATATTTAAAAGTCCATTGGAGCAATTCCAATATTGCTTGACAGGGCCGGGAAGATTCCCTTTACAGCTTGCAAGGGAGAAGGGAGCGCTATTGTACTGGGACCACCTAACAAACACCTAATACCGCTATAAAGCCAAAAAGGACCAGCCCGAACTGTGCTGACTGCAACAACTTATTGGCACCCTGCTACCACCATCCAAAACTCATAACAACATGGCTGGGCAAAATCCCAAATATTAAATATAAACAATTCCAAGGAGAAATATGTCACAAAAAAAGAGAAAGTAACTCCTCCAGTGACTACACAAAGATTACAGATCGGCCCCATACCTGGAGATGCAACAATACCCCAAAGACAGACAAAGAAAGGCAGAGCAATAAGTGGGAAAACAACAATGAGAAAGAAAAGATTGAGAGAGGATTAGCGATCCAGTTGATTCAGGTTGAGCTTTCACTATGTATTTGGTCACATAGAAATGTTTGCTCTGTCTGTCATGGAATGCCCTGGCAATCTGCCCATTTATTATTGCAGACGCAACTCCTATGTCACAGATAAAAGATAAATCTGACAGTACAAAATGTTATTATTCAGGGGCAAGTACAGAATTTTTACAGAGAATGAGATTGCAAATCTGCTAGCTATAAAACAGGAGATTTATCTTGTGCTAAATACAAGCGGAGTCATACCTAATGCATAGCCCATGCTGGGCCGTATCAAGTGCCATGCAGTGTACTTGCTGGCCATATCAGGTGCCATGTATACACTGAGCCATATCAGGTGCAATGCCATGTATATGCTGAGCCATATCAGGTGCATAGCACATGCTGGGTCATATCAGGTGCCATGTCATGTACATGCTAAGCCATATAAGGTATCATGCCATGTACATGCTGAGCCATATCAGGTATCATGCCATGTACATGCTGAGCCATATCAGGTGCTATGCTGTGTACATGCTAAGCCATATAAGGTATCATGCCATGTACATGCTGAGCCATATCAGGTGCATAGCACATGTGGAGCCACATCAGGTTCTATGCCGTGTACATGCTGAGCCACATCAGGTTCTATGCCATGTACATGCTGAGCCATATTAGGTGCTATGCCTTCCTGAGCTATATCAGGTGCCATATTGTGTACATATGGAGCCATATCAGGTGCATAGCACATGCTGAGCAACATTAGGTGTCATGTCGTGCACATGCTTAGTCATATCATGTGCTATGCCATGTACTTGCTGAGCCATATCAGGTATCATGCCATGTATATGCTGAGCTTTATCAGGTGCTATGCCATGTACATGCTGAGCCATGCTCTATATGCTTGTGGTCACATATTTCCCAAAGAGACATCTTTACAACAGTTAAAAAACCTTTATTTTAACATTTGAGAATTTTTTGTAAACTTTCCCCATTTTTTTTCCATTATTAGATGGTCACACAGTAGAAGAATGAGCTCTAAACTGCAAAAACAGACAGATATTACAAACTTTCCTGCTTAATGTTTATCAATTTGACCTATACTGTCGGATCACTGGAAAAACAACCAGAAATTGAGTTAACCCAACAAACATTGTACCGAGGATTAAAGACTGATTAAAGAGAGATTAAAAAAAACAAAAAGAAATGACACACTTATTGATATAATTATTTTTTATTTCCCCTTGTGATTGCATAAAACCACTCCTTAGAAGAATCCTTTCATTGTAATCCCAAGTTTGTTGCAAGCAGATCATCAAATGAGCAGAGAGAGTAAACCCAGATTTCATTCTCTGTTATGTTGCCCTATACCTGTACATACTTGTTTTACTTGAATCTATTTTGTTTGATGCAGAACATTGTGATGCCAGCTGCAAATAAACAAAGAAACTGAATACTTGAATAGATAAGACATTCCAGGTGGTTAGCCTTTCCCAGCCAATAGCTAACAGAGCTCCCACCTAGAGGATGTTCATCCTTCAGGGAACAGTAGAAATAATGCACATTATGGGCCTGATTTATTAAAGCTCTCCAAGGCTGATTAGGATAGATCGATGTTTCTCATCCAGGGTTACTCCAGAGATTGCTAAGGGTTCCTTGATCAATGGGCCTGATTTATTAAACCTCTCCAAGGCTTCATCAGTGAAGCTGGGTGATCCAGCAAACCTGGAATGAATTTCTTTAAAGTAATTTGCTATTTGTTAGCAAATTTTTACAATTCTGGACTAGATCCATTCCAGACTTTTTGGATCACCCAGGTTCACTGATAAAAGTGTATCCTCTCCAGCCTTGGAGAGCTTTAATAATTCAGGCCAAATGAGCAATCTGTTACTCCCAGGTCAGTTTAGGTGACACCAATGATCTCTATCTGTAAGGGTGACATTCTTCCCACTGACCAGCAAGAGGCGTTCTTTCCACTGACTACCACATTATTGTGTTTGAGCTGTGGATATAGTAATTATAGCAGGGAGTCCCTAAAGACATGAATATTTGTAATGTGAAAAAGGCTGGGATGGATTTTATTGGTAGAACCTAGTTGATCCAGCAAACCTGGAATGGATTTTTTAAAAAAGCACTTTCTAATAATTGGAAAAGGTTTTCAATCCTGGATCAGATCCATTCCAGGTTTGCTGAATCCTCCAGGTCCTCCCATAATAGTCCATCTTCTCCAGGCTTGGAGAGCTTTAAATCAAGCCCAGTAAGAAGGTAATTGTTTTATATCCTCACCAGCCAAAATCCAAAGCCAGCCATAAAATAATAGATGTTTTAATAGACTACACATACAATTTGCTAAAAATAAATAGAAATATATGAAAAACTATGGCAGAGTTGATAATGAAATATTGATTGAACTTTGATGGGAAGTGGACATTCTTCTGTCTATTAAAGGGGTTGGGCAAGATTGAGGGTAAAGGTTGCATAGCTTTGTATTGCATTGCAAAGTACAAAGCTTGTTGTGGCATCTGGCGCCATTCCGATATTCATTCATATTTCTGCAATATCGGGTGGGGCACAAATCAGGTAAAAAGGGAGATATTCATTATCATTTACCTGATGTGCAAAAATCAATTAGTGCATGACCAGCCTGAGAATGCCAATTTGATAAAATACCCAGATAGAGCTAGATTGTAACCTGGGTCCCTTTAAGCCCGTAGCCAATGTAACTGTCAGTGTTGGCTTTGTTTAATTTTCAGATAAATAACTTTAATACTTCCTTCCTGTCAGTTCAGGTCAATGATACTGCAGAAAGATCAGATTAGTACGTTGATCCTGGTACGGGTCAAAGCAAACAATCTGGGCAGCAATCAGACGTAAGGTTAGTGTTTACATTTCATATTACAGATTGCTGAATTCCATACAGCTCCGTGTCACAAATCTATACTGGGATAAAACGCCGGTCTAGACATATATAGGTATAGGTTATCCTATTAAATGTATGTAACACAAACATTCACGTGAATATGAAGTGTCTCAGTGATGTCACCAGTCTCTAGTGATCTGATTGGCTGTGTTCCCATGATTATGAAGTCTCTGTGATGTCACCGGTCTCTAGTGATCGGATTGGCTGCATTGTCATGACAAAGAAGCATCTCTGTGATGTCACAGGTCTCTAGTGACTGGATTGGCTGCGTTCTCACGAATTTTAAGCGTCTCTGTGATGTCTCTGGTCTCTAGTGATCGGATTGGCTGCGTTCTCTCGACAATGAAGCACCTCTGTGATGTCACAGGTCTCTAGTGATCGGATTGACTGCAATCTCATGAATACCAAGGGTCTCAGTGATGTCACTGGTCTCTAGTGATCTGACTGGCTGTGTTCTCATGACAAAGAAGCGTCTCTGTGATGTCACAGGTCTCTAGTGACTGGATTGGCTGCGTTCTCACGAATTTTAAGCGTCTCTGTAATGTCACCGGTCTCTAGTGATCGGATTGGCTGCGTTCTCTCGACAATGAAGCGCCTCTGTGATGTCACAGGTCTCTAGTGATCGGATTGACTGCAATCTCATGAATATCAAGGATCTCAGTGAAGTCACCGGTCTCTAGTGATCTGACTGGCTGTGTTCTCATGAATATGAAGCATCTCTGTGATGTCACAGGTCTCTAGTGATCGGATTGGCTGCTTTCTTATGAATATGAAGCTGTTCTGTGATGTCACTGGTCTCTAGTGATCAGATTGGCTGCTTTCTTATGAATATGAGTGATGTCACCGGTCTCAGAAAAACAACAACAAAGATGATAATTATCACCCATGTTACGAGTGCTTTCTCAGCTTTGTCTGACCCCTTTCAGAATGACAGCACTCCCATCATGGATGACTGGTGACAAGTCAGGTAAATTGTCTGTTTTGGTAGTATTGCCCTCCTCCTGTAATATCTCTTCCAGTTTTCTGGACCTGCTATGCTGAAAAGAGACAGACTTAGCCCATGCCATGGATTCTTGAACCTTGGAAGTCTTCAGGTTTATGAGCAGAAATGGGTGTCACCAGGTCTATGGCTTACCCTAAGGGATATATATACACACATACACAATAAAAGCAACAATCACATATTTGCTGCATTGCTCATGTGCTAACAAGAAACCAGCTGATAGGTAGAGAGAGCAGAGTGACTGAAAGATGAACCCATCCGTCTTCTGCTTCTCCTTTCACTGTCCAAACACAGGCTAGGGTAGGAACCAGAACCCAGAGAATCAGGTGCTGTGCGGCAAAGCCTGGTAAACCTCAAGACTGGACAAACAGCAATAAAAAATTCTTTGGCAAGTAATACAGCTCATATACTGTAATTCTTCTGTGTATTTAGCTGATTATTATTAGATTTATAGCTTATTGTTTACCAGTGAACAGTCCCTGGAAATGACTAAAATTCTGGCAGCCATTGTGATGAGAAAAGCTGGAAAAATTGGCTCCTAGCTGCATGCCAAAGCCACAGGCAAGAAACAGGTTAAGCAGCCTTCAGTGATTCACGTCAGATGATGCTGGACTGGGCGAGGAGCAAAATACCCTTCACTTAATACAGGAACCACCTTGCCCTCCTTGGCAGGATCAAAGTCTCCTCTCGCTTTTAGGGCATCCGGACAGGAGAGCTGCGAAAGCAAAAGTTCCACTCAACAGGTCCACTTGGAGTCTGTAGCAATTAAAGGTAAAGTCAAACTTTGGGGACTACATAAGGTATACCCTGTTGCTGTCTGCAGCCTTGAAGCCATCTTTCCTCATTGTGCAATGTGTAAAAGTTATTCTGTGACCAGAGGAGATGACTTACTGCTGCTTTGTGAGAGGGAACATATTAAAATTGCTCACAAATGCTAATTTGCTTTTAGTACAGGTTTCATTCTAATGCAAGAGTTGCAGGTACACCTGTCGTGCCTATCATGAGGGGTATCTTCCAATGCCTGTATTGATTTCCCAGGTCTATACACCTGCTGTGCCCAATATGAGGGGCTTCTTCCATCCCTATTCTGAGTTCCTAGGTCTAAACTCTTGCAGTGCTAATTGTCCCCCCCGCCATCCCTATGTTTAGTGCCTGGGTCTGCACACCTTCTGTGTCCATTATTACGGGGCTCCCAAATCCCTGGCAGATGCTTCTGACCTGAACTTGACCTCCTAAGCTGCCTTTGACCATGGATTTGAATGGAGATATTAAACCTACTTTAAATGAACCAAAACCTGTTGGCAGAGGGCCTTTAAATCACTAATCAAAGAGGCAAAACTATTTTCTGAATCAGTAACAAGCATGCTGGCTTATCTCAAGTCGGCAATCATTATGAGAAAAGTTCCTTAAAGTGGATCTAAACCCTAACTAGATGATATTTAGTTTGCTTTGTGCACTGAGTATCATTGACAATTGTCATGCTTTCTTCCATATTTAATTTACATCTCAGTGTTGCCGATTTCATGCAATCACTTTTTACCTACATGCACCCCAGCCCTGGCTGCATGGCATCATGGTGTGCTTCCCATTGGGGACCACACCTGTATAATATGTGTTGAAACAACAATCAAAGCCTATGTGACACCGCTGGAGAACTACTAGGAAGCAGAGCACTGTCACCCCATCACAGGAAGTGCTGCAGATCTACATTGATTAAAAATAACTTTTGAAATCACATTACCATTTTGAAGCTGAGATGAAGTTTTACTGGCTGGCCATAACTCTCTGCTGCAATATCTGCTAACTGGCATTTACAGTTTACATTCAGTGACCGCCATTGCCTGAGGTTTTCCTCGAGACAATACCAGGAGGATCCACTTGTTGACTTAACCTGTGCCAGGATCCAAAAACAACCATGGAATAGTTTTTTTCTGTGTGCGCTTTTTGTTCTGCAGGGCACTTCATGTTTATTAGTAAGATGAGGTAAGGATCATTCAGTTCTGTTTTTGTTTTTTTCCTAATTATAAATCCTGTAGTTGATAGTATTACAATAAAAGTGTAACCCCTGGTTCCTATCCTGTGGCCCCATGTCATTTTTTTTGTGCGGCCCTCCGAACCCCTCTATTTCTGTTATGCTGTATTTAGTTTTCCAGTGATATTCATCCCTTTGCTCTTGTTGTTTATAACTTACTGAGAAGAAGTCATTTGTAGGGGACTGTTTGAATACAAATAAGGAAGCATTGATCTAGAAAGGGGCTGTTAGCACAATGATCTTCAACAGTTTCCGGTAACATATAACTGTCTCTGACATGTCTGCAGTCTCTGATTATCTCTTGTAGTATGTCTTCATTCCATTACCATCTCCTGTCCAATTTCTGCAGTCTCTGACCCTCTCCTGTAATGTGTCTGCAGTCTCTGACCCTCTGTTGTAATATTCCTCCAGTCTCTGACCCTCTCCTGTAATGTGTATGCAGTCTCTGACCCTCTGTTGTAATATACCTGCAGTCTCTGACCCTCTCCTGTAAAATACCTGCAATCCCTGATCATCTCATGTAATGTGTTTGCAGTCTCTTACCCTCTCCTGTAATATACATGCAATCTCTGACCATCTTATTAAATGTGTCTGCAGTCTCCGACCATCTCCTGTGATATGTCTGCAGTCTCCGACCATCTCCTGTGATATGTCTGCAGTCTCCGACCATCTCCTGTGATGTGTCTGCAGTCTCTGACGCTCTCCTGTAAGATACCTGCAATCTCTGACTATCTCATGTAATGTGTCTGCAGTCTCTGAACCTTTTCTGTAATATACCTGGAGTCTTTGACCATCTCATGTAATGTGTCTGCAGTCTCTGACCATCTCCTGTAATGTGTCTGCAGTCTCCGACCCCTTCCTGTAATATACCTGCAGTCTCTGATCCTCTCCTGTAATATACCTGCAGTCTCTGACTATCTCCTGTAATGTGTTTGCAGTCTCTGATGTTCTCCTGTAATATACCTGCAGTCTCTGACCATCTCTTGTAATGTGTCTGCAGTCTCCGACCCCTTCCTGTAATATACCTGCAGTCTCTGACCCTCTCCTGTAATGTGTCTGCAGTCTCTGACCCTCTCATGTAATGTGTCTGCAGTCTATAGCCTTATATTCACTGGATATCATGTGCAGCCTTTTGCTGATGTCACATTTGAGCTTCCTTATATCACGAGTGAGTTGACCACCATTAATGTAAACCCTTAACAAGAGGCTTTTCTTATTTTCCACCTTTTCGGTTTGGTAAATATACCATTATAAGTGAATAATTATATTTGCTTTAAAGTGCAAAGAAAACCAAGAATCCTGGACCTATAATTGACATGGGCCATGAGTGTTGCTGAGTTCTTGAATTAGATTTTCGGATGCAGAAACTTCTCGCTTACCCCTCTCTTGCCTGATAAGAAGTTAACATCCATTGCACCTTTATGAGTTCCTCCTCAGTATGGATTTCCTGTTTGGGTTACCTTGGCACAAAATATTTTTTCCTTGTTTTTCAGAGGCAGAGGAGAGCCATGTCCAATGATGACAGCCCCAAAGAGATCAATGCCAACGAGTGCCCTGTCTGCTATGAACGCCTCCAAAACCCAAGTATATCAGAGCGGAGGTTGAGCTGCGGCCATTCCTTCTGCCATGACTGTTTGGTGAAGTATCTCATGACCGCCAAGAAGGAGGGCTCCATAAAAAAGAACATAATTTGTCCTCTGTGCCGCTATGTGACATTTCTAAGCAGCAGAGGTCTTATTCTACCTCCAAGGACAGGAGAACTCAACCAGATCCTGGAGGTCCCCGTCACTCCATCATGCATAAATCACTCTTCACTTTTTGGAAACCCCAACACTTTGATCATCCCCATCACAGAGACAAACGAGGCGGACAGCCCCCAGCTTTCCAGATGTACGTGCCTTGGAGACAACCTTGAGTCGGTAAACCATGCCTATGGTTCCCAAGTCTTTGTCATCAGCGATCAAGGACAACCAATGTATAACGAAGACGTAAGCACCCCTACATTAACCCCACATGTAGATGCAAGGGTCAACTGCTGTCGGTCACCATCTATAATCATGGTCCTGTTACTAATATTTCTTGTGGCTGTCTTAGCTGCAGTACTGCCATGGATACTCTTGGTCAAAAAAATGTGAAAGAATGTGAAAAAAGACTTTTCCATTTTATTGGGATAATCGTGAAAAACCTGACCGGTGGTATGGATCTGTTTCCATCTTTCACACTTTTTCACATGGCATGTGGATTGGTCTTGGTGAATAATTCTTAGCACAAGCACAAAACAAGGGTGTTCTGGGAATGAAAGTTTTGGACTGTTGTATGGTAACATGTGATGTTTCTTTAATTATTTATTTAAGTGTCTGATAGAAAAACTGGTTTTGTTTCACACAAGGAGCCACCAGATTATTAGTATGTTATATATATTATTATATATATATATATATATATATATACATATTACGCAGCCCTGTACATTAAATATAGGTTGCAAATGACAGACAGATACACAGGACACCTTGCCCCGAAGAGTTTACAATCTAGGAGGAGTGGGAAGTATTACGCAATAGGAGGGGGATGTGGAATGGTGGGAAGTAGTGAGGGTTTTAGAAGACCAGTAGGCAAGTTTGAAAAAATGGGTTTTGATTGCTTTTTAAATGAGCAGAAAGTAGGAGCAAGCCGAATAGGAGGAGGAAGACCATTCCAGAGAGTTGGGGCGGCTCTAGAAAATGCAATCCCTATTTAATGTACAGCGCTGCGTAATATGTTGGCGCTATATAAATCCTGTTTAATAATAATAATAATAATAATAAAAAGTGTCTGATAGAAAAACTGGTTTTGTTTCACACAAGGAGCCACCAGATTATTAGTATGTTATATATATTATTATGTAGCGCCAACATATTACGCAGCCCTGTACATTAAATATAGGTTGCAAATGACAAACAGATACACAGGACACCTTGCCCCGAAGAGCTTACAATCTAGGAGGTGTGGGAAGTATTACGCAATAGGAGGGGGATGTGGAATGGTGGGAAGTAGTGAGGGTTTTGGAAGACCAGTAGGCAAGTTTGAAAAGATGGGTTTTGATTGCTTTTTAAATGAGCAGAAAGTAGGAGCAAGCCGAATAGGAGGAGGAAGACCATTCCAGAGAGTTGGGGCGGCTCTAGAAAAGTCTTGGAGCCGTGCGTGTGATGAGGTTATGAGTGAGGAGGTCAGTAGTAGGTCACTGGAGGAGCAAAGAGAGCAGCTGGGGGGTATTTCTCTATCAGGTCAGAAAGGTAAGTGGGACAAGAACTGTGGAGGGATTTGAAGGCAAATCACAGGAGCTTGAATTTGATTCCCAGGTGAAATAGAAGCCAATGAGGAGAACTACAAAGAGATGCAGCAGAAGAGGAGTGGAGGGAAGGATGGATGAGTCTGGCTGCAGCATTCATGATAGATTGTAGAGGAGAGAGTCAGGTTAGTGGAATACCAGGAGGACTTGTTAGTTCTGAAGGCTCCAATAGGTTTCAGATAAATGGAGTAGTGTTGGAGAAAGACATCAGTCAGTTTTGGCGAGAAGAGAACCTGAATAGGCAAATGTCAGATCCCAGTAGCATGACTTCTAACCTTGAACAATACCATCATTGCATGTGCAAACACAAACCTATAAATACCCATTGTGCAGTGTATAGCCTGCTCATATTTTCTTTGGTGGTGTGCCATGTGGTGTCACAAGCACATTGGCTACACCCAACCCAATCCTTAATTTTTCTGCTTTGCACCAGGTTGTCTCAGACCTTTTTAGACCTTCCTCATGGGGCAACAAATGTCTTCTACTAGGGTGGTTTTTTAATGTGCGCCTCCTAGTGACAAAAACCAGCATTGGAGGTCACAGGGACTTTATGCTATGATGAAAAATGATTACAATGAAAAAGCACAGAGATCACAAAAACATTTTTCAGAATGAGCAGAGGAGGGCAGGAAGGCATTGGCTGCAGATGCCAAGTTGTAAAGAAAAAAAGCTGTGAAAATGATACAAAGTATCCTGTTTTTAGTGTATATACAAATGTTCATTTATATACCTTTGGGTCATGAAAAATCAGTGGCGGGCCAATAAATTCTTATTTTATTATCTAACCTGCAACAATAGATTCTACAGTTCTATATGCAATACAAATGTACCTTAAAGTCTGCATGAGAAAATCCCTGACATGTCACAGTATACATCTATTCTTGAGCTCCAATGACTTTACCTAGGTTGACTTGATTATTATTGATTATTATTATTGTTATTATTATTATTAATAAACAGGATTTATATAGCACCAACATATTACACGGCGCTGTACATTAAATAGGGGTTGCAAATGACAGACTAATACAGACAGTGATACAAGAGGAGAGGACCCTGTCCCAAAGAGCTTACAATCTAGTAGGTGGGGGAATTTACACACAATAGGAGGGGGACAGGTTGACTTGATGTAATCAGTCTGCTGCAGGCAGGAGAAAACAATTTCTCAGTCTCCTTTCCCTGGTGATCAGACTGCAACATTGTAACTGGTAGGAAGTCACATGATGAGAGGCTGCAGCTGGGCTGATCTGTGTCAGACATTTGTGAACACAACCAAGCACTGCATAGTGATCTACATCAGGGGTGTCAAACTCAAATACACAGCCAAGTCTATTGAAAAAATTGAAGACGTTTTTCCTTCTCATTGGATATAAAACCTTTTATTATAGAAACAAAGAGGTTTTGCTTAACATTCATCAATGTCGAACAAGCCTATAATAGAGAAATAGTACCACTGCTACATTTCCCTGTGTCTATAAAATAGTCCAATGTGGGTCCACGCATAGACAGAGTGGCCGCTTGTCTATAGACGCGAGTGATGCCGGCAATTGTAGTAGCGGCGCTATTTCAATGCAGCGGAGGGCCAGCTGCAATTCATATTTAGAAATCCTTTGGGGGGCCGAAAAATTCCTTTAGGTGGCTAAATTTGGCCCTCTGGCCAGAGTTTGACACCCCTGATCTACATGATCGTGTTTGAGCTGGATGAATATAGTGATCCTGGATGATGCCTAAATAAATATAGTGCCATCCTTCTGGAGCCAGTATAAAGCATTGTCAGGGAGAGTACTGTGATCACAGTGAGCGGTTATACATACACAATACCTATTCTATTGTATTTGATACTGAATTCACTTTAAGGCTCTTGCTACTTTCTTATACACAAGCAGAAATTGCATTGCATTGTGCCTGAAAATCTGTTCCTTATATAAACATAGGCTCATTGGCTCAGGCTTATATAAACAAGGGCTCTATTTATAAATGATTCCCCTGTCAATTCCACTGAAATTCACTGGCAGATGGTAGAATCTCTCTACTCATCTCCCTTCGGTTCCTATTAAAACAATGACTTGTTCTGCCACCTAGTGGCCAGTCAACAGTACACAACTGTCACAATAGGCAATGAAATGGAAATAAATTAGTTATATGTGTGAATTGACAGGGGAATCATTTTAAATAGAGCCCTATGGCTGTCTTCACTTTGTGTACCCACTGGGGTATGAGTAACATGACAATGCGGAAAGGCTATGTGTAATATTAATGGACCCTTACCAACCAATTACATATAACTATATAGGAAGATTGTTCCACGCTGTCCCTTTCCTTAATCCTATCCCTCTGTGTTCACTTCATGCACAGCTGTCCTTGTACTGAAACTCCAGAACTGTAAAAATGAACCCAATTACTTCAGTATGAAGCATCTTTAAAAAAATGGTTTTCTAAAGTAGCCACAGCAGGAGTAGAAAGCCAGCCAGCAGCTGCAGAAAGACCCTTGATCTCTGTGCAGAAGCTGTGACACCCCCTGCTGAGTCCAATCTAGAACACTCCAGCAAAGAGAAAGCTTTTCTGATTGAAGCACTATGCTGGAAGGATGGAGGGTATCAGACCTCTACAGAGAGACTACTGCTTCCTTTTATGGATTAGGAACCCTTCTTGCAGCTGCTGGCAGGGGGCAGACTTTTTTACTCAGGTTGTGGCTTTTTAAAAAAGACAGAAAATTTTAAAAAAATTAACACTGTTTTAATGCAACTGAAATATATTCACCTTAATAAACTAAGGATTTATTTGGTGACTAACATCAGATTTGTTTCTATTGATGTGTATTGTTGTGTGTGTTTTGGTATAAAATGATTGTAATTGGATGACAACTTCCCAGTAATAAGAGAATCCTGTAGGGCAGGATCAGAGTGACCCTTGCCAGGTCCGAACAGACTGAACGGCCTTATGTCTACATTCATTCTTCTGATCACAAAAGATCATTTCCAGCAACATAAATATAATGTAAGTACACAGCTTTATCACATTGGGACACCCCAAAATTATGAAGTGACCCCAAAAAGACGGCCAATAAGAACACGCTCTGACATCTTTATTTTACTTCACCCCCCAACACATTCAGGAATTTTTTACAGATTAACAAAGGTTATTAAAACTCATATACATAACCTCAGACCAGATTTATATTTAGGAGACACCTCCTTCTATATCATAACCTGCAGAGCCGTCCTGGAAGCACCTGGATGAGAGGGAAGGACAAGGGTGGTGCAGCTGTGCCAGGATGATTGATGTTACATCACCTGACCCAGGTACACCACCAATGGCTAACCTCATTCATTATTCCAAATTAATGTGAAAGCCATCAATAAAATCTCATTAATCATTAACATGTTATTGTCGTGTAAACTTTTAAAGTATTCAGCTTTCATGACAAATAAAAGTTGTTACATTGTTACTTTTAGGATATTGATCTGCATATTCCTAATGCCTGGGGCTACAATTCAGGCTCAGTTCAGAATGGTTTTCTTTGTAGCCACCCCATTGCCCTTTAGAGAGCTGAGACCACAAGTATGACTCCCCCATCTATGCTACACAATACAAGGAATCATGGGACATGTAGTCATTTAATAGGCAGGAGGAGCTGACATTGCAGCTGCTCTGCTGCCCTCTAGTGTTCAGACAGAAAACCACCAGCAGCTTCTACACAGATTGCATAAAGAACACTTTACTAAAGTTACTCCAATATAATCCTCATACATGATTGGCTCCAAGCACCTGAAACCCCAACATGAGACAGTGTGATCAGTATCCTTGCTGTCTTTCTGCTGTATGAGAATCTATAAAGCTTTAAGTCACATGGGGATGGATGCCATTGGCTGTAACTTAGAGCAGGCTCAGCTTGTGTTGCCCCCCCCCCAATCACAGGTAAATCCAACACGTTCCAGAATGGTAATGGTTCCAGCCAGATGACAGTCCTGCATTTTTCAATAGACATCTATTGTTTGATGCTTGCAGAGTACAGAACATCTTTTACGCTTTGTGTTTGAACATAAAACGAGTTCTCGCCTTTGCTTTTCTTACACCCAGACACAGAGTCTCACTTCTTTTGCTGCATCATGCAAAACAGATGGAAAAAAAAATATGGGACAAAGGCACTGAGCTTGGAACTCAGGAGTCACCAGCAGAGTCCCACCCTCCAATATCCACCCCTAGCTGGTGCAAAGGCCCAACCGTGTCCCTGTAGTGCTGCTTACCATTCAGCCAATCTGAAGATCAAAAGAAAGAGAAAAAAAAGCTGTATTTTTTTGGTAAAATGTACTTATATTGTAATATATTGTCATATGTATCACAATTATTAAAATTTACATAAATCAATTATGGTCTTTTCCCATTATATAGTCAAGGGTATAATCAGACTGATTCACTATACAGGGAGAATCCCTTGCTCACAAATAGCAAGAGTAACAGACACAATAAATGCTAACGTCTTTTGTCCCGATGTGTTTGGCCATTGGGCTTCTTTAGGGGATATGCAGAGATTTTCAGGCCATCCTGACTTCCCTAACAGTATGAACGACCCTGTTTTTATTACCTGGCTCCAGCACGGTATTTACCAAGCTAAGAATTTCATCAGGGATGGGTCTTGGGTCTCCTTTTTAGACTTGCAGGTTGACAACGATTACCAGTCCTAAAACTCGGTGCCACATACAGCTTATATATTTGTTGCAGTCACTACCGCATCCGTCTCAATCTACATGCACTCTCTTACGCTTGTAATTATCATATGTATACCAATGTCTGCTTTTAGACCAGGCCTCTGTTGCACCCCTTTTGTAGCCAAATGGGAATCAGATCTGGGTTTTCAATTTACAGAAGCTCAACAGGAACAAATTTTACATTTCAGCCACAAAGCATCTATTAGTAATAAATGCCAGGAGATTAATTAGAGCTAGTCCCCGGGTTAAGGACATCCGACATAGGATGACTTCTAGAAACAAACAGGACTTACATAAGAAATTTTTTGCAAAACACAGCTGAGTGTGAGCTCTTCTGCAAGCTCTTGTAACTCTTTAATGACCAGGACAAACTCTGCAGTTCTTTCTTTTTGCATATCAAAGCACAACTTGTTACAGAAGTTAATGAAGTTTTATTTTTCTTTGTGATTAACTCAGAGTGAGGATTTTATACAGTACCTGACAACACGCTGCCTAATAATATGTTGAGACAAACATCTGTCCTAACTGAATTTAATAAAATAATATACCTGTTCTGACTTACATACAAATTCAGTTTAAGAACAAACCTACAGATCCTATTTTGTATGCATCCCGGGGATTACCTGTATAAGGTTCTTATGAGATGGTACAGAACTCTAAACTGTAATGTAACTGTCACTGAGCAATACATACACACATACATACATACAAATATACCTCTGTCATATACCACAGTGCTGTACAAAGATCAGCGGGTGCACTCACATGAGTCTGAGTCATATGTATAGCAATTTTGGTTTAAATGTCTCAATGCGTTTCCAAGTGATTGTGGAGCATTGCAAGTTTTGTTGAAATGTCTCCATACGTTTCCTAGTAATGACATGCACACATATATACATCCAAATATAGTTCTGACATATATAAGACAGCGCTGTACAAAGATGACTGGTGCACGCACATGAGTCCCAGTCATATGTATGGCATGCTTGGTTTAAATGTCTCCATGCGTTTTCGAGTGATGGTGGAACATACATACATCCAATTTTATATATAAAGATTTATATAGCTCTGACATATACCATAGTGCTGTACAATGAAATACCCATCAGTCTCTGTAAAGAGGAGCCGACACTCTAATGTTCTCCCACAGTCACACACTAATATTATACATTTATATACCTCTGACATATACCACACCGCTGTACAAAGATCAGCGGTGTCATATGTCCAGCAAGTTTCATCTAACTGTCTCTATGCGTTTCTGAGTGACGGTGGAACATAGCAAGTATGGTTGAAATGCCTCTATGCGTATCCTAGTGATCAAATATAGCTCTGACAGATAGCACAGCACTGTACAAAGATCAGTATGTCTAGCAATTTTGGTTGAAATGTGTCGATGCGTTTCCTAGTGATGACATACACACATCCAAATATAGCTCTGACATATAGCACAGCGCTGTACAAAGATGACCGGTACACTCACATGACTCTCACTCATATGTATGGCAAGTTTGGTTGAATAAACTCCATGCGTTGTCGAGTCATAGTGGAACATACACACATACATACATACAATTTTATTATATATAGATATGTTTATTTTATTTGTATACCTCAAATAAATTTATTTTTAAAAAATGTAGAGATTTCATTTCTTGAGTATTGAAATTTATTTTTGCATTTTTTATTTTAATTATGGGGTTGAGCAGTTTTAAAATTATGAAATTTAGTAAAGAGCAAGAAAATATGGATTATATGTAATAATGGATTATTTGATTTTTGAATATTGACTATGGTGCAAAAAATATGGAACGCTTCACGAATTTGCGTGTCATCCTTGCGCAGGGGCCATGCTAATCTTCTCTGTATCGTTCCAATTTTAGTATATGTCCTGCCGAAGCGAGGACAAAGCAATGGAAGCCCTGATTGGTATATAACCCTCGCTACAACTGAGATATTGAAGTTATGGAGAGACTTACATTTATTTCTTTGAGGAGTAATATTTGTTTTTAAATCTGTACCAAATCTTCTTGTCTTTACACCACACTCCAACATTCCATAAGGATTGATAGAAATCTAATAGGATAATAATAGAGATTTTTTTATGGGAGAACTACTATGCAAATTAGTCAGCCGCAGAGTACTCTGGGAGCCTGCAGATCAACTCTAGAGTGTCAGTTTACCATTCAACCTAAGGAGTCCAATCCAAAACACTCCAATACAGAGAAAACTTTTCTGATTGCAGCACTATGCTGGGTAGGTTTAAGGTGGGGTTTTCATACCTTTGCAGAAAGACCACTGCTTCCTCTTAGGGATCAAGAGCCCTTCTTGCAGCTGCTGGCAGGGAGCAGACTTTTTTACTCAGAGGCAGCAAATTGTAAACCTTTTGTTTTAATGCACCTGAAATATATCCAGCTTAATAAATTGAGGATTTAATTGGTGATTATTATCAGAATTGTTTCTATTGGTGTATAATGTTCTGACTGGGTGTGTGTTTTTATATATATAAATGATTGTGATTGGCTGGCAATTTCCCAGTAATGTCAGAATCCTGTAAGGCAGGAAAAGAGCTGATCTTAAAGAGAAACTAAACTGAAAAGTGCCAAAAAATAAATAAAAAATGTATTTATCTTCAATCCTGCAGGGCAGTTTAATCCATCCGGGGGTGTCTTACATCGGGTCCCCCGTTGTCCCAGCATCCGTCCCTGAACTGGCTTCTCCCTGGTTCATCATCCTACGTCACCCGAACCAGGCGCGAGATGGGGTGACATAGAATGGAACAAAAACTTGCCAATCTCACTGCGCATGCTTGAGATCGGCAAATGTTTCTCTTTGCATTCGCGGGCATTCGCAGAAGGAGCACACAAGAACTACCTGGGACACATGTAGTAGGTAACCCGGAAGGCTTTGCGCTCCCATTCATTCTCGATCACCTATGTGATTGACCATTAGGGGGCGGTGCTGCACCACCCTTATTTTATTTTTTTTTTGTAAAAAAGGGTTTCGCCCTTCAAAAAAAAACAACAGAGTTTTTACCTTGTTTAAAAGGGTTTTCTACCCTTTTACGTAAAGAGAAATTTCTGAGTTTAGGTCTAAGTTTTAGTCTAATTCTCTTTTTTTGCAGGTGTTGCTGTTGTGTTCCAGGTTCTGGGTGGCACAAAATAGCTATGGGCATCTCACAGGCTGTTGGATGGTAAACCACTTCTATTTGGGATCCTCTTCCTTAAAAGAAGTTTAACAGCATTAAAGGCATTTTGGAAAATTTTGGGAGGAAGACGCACACTTGCACATGTGCTGTACCCTGCTGGTTCCTGTGCAAGACGACTACAAAGCTAAAATGCTACTATAGCAATTTTCAGGTTAAGTGACCCATTGGGGATGACGGTATCCTATGGGGGAGGACGCTGCACGGTGCCTCCCGCTTGTCACTCTCTCTTCCTAGACTGAACGGCCTTATGTCTCCTTTTATTCTTATGATCACAAAATATCATTTCCAGCAACATAAATATAATGTAAATTCACAGATTTATCACACTGGGACACCCCAAAAATATAAAGTGACCCGAAAAAGACGGCCAATGAGCCCTGACATCTTTATTTTACTTCACCCCCCTAACACATTCTGGAATTTTTACAGATTAACAAAATTTATTAAAACTCATATACATAACCTCAGACCAGGTTTATATTTAGGAGACACCTCCTTCTATAACATTACCTGCAGAGCCGTCCTGGAAGCACCCGGATGAGAGGGAAGGACAAGGGTGGTGCAGCTGTGCCAGGATGATTGATGTTACATCACCTGACCCAGGTACACCACCAATGGCT
>NC_092860.1:10053165-10074110 GCF_032062135.1 Pyxicephalus adspersus | reverse complement strand
GGTTGGCAGTCATGCATCTTTCAATAGACGTCTATTGTATGAGGCTTGCAGGCTCCCCTGCTCCCTCCTGTGCAGGACAGAGGCTTGGAGGGGTTTGCATGACTTACATAAGAAATCTTTTGCTAAACATAGCTGTGACTGAGCTGTTCTGCAAGCTCTTGTAATTCTTTAATGACCAGGACAAACTTGAGCAGTTGTTTCTTTTTGCATATCAAACCACAGCTTGCTCCAGAAGTTAATGACGTTTTTTTCTGCTTTGTTTGTGATTAACTCACAGTGAGGATTTCCTAAAGGACTACCTAAATAAGGTACTTATGAGATGGTACAGAACTCCAACAAAGCTTGCTAAAATGTTCCCTCCTGCTAATGATTTGTGTTGGAGGTGCCAATCAGGTGCGAGATCTATAATACACATATTTTGGGACTGCCCGAAATTGTCCTCCTTCTGACACACTGTCAGGCACACTGTCAATGAGCAATACATACACACATGCAAATATACCTCTGACATATACCATGGCACTGTACAAAGATCAGCGGTGCACTCACATGAGTCTGAGTTGTACCGGTATGTCCAGCAATTCTGGTTTAAATGTCTCTGTGTTTTCCTTGTGATCATCAAATATAGCTCTGACATATACCACAGCGCTGCACAAAGATCAGCGGCGCACTCACATGAGTCTCAGTTTTATGTATGCCAAGTTTGGTTGAAAAGTCTCCATGCGTTTTTGAGTGATGGTGGAACATACACACCGACTTACATACAATATGGGGTTAAGCAGTTTTAAAATAATGAAATTTATTAAGGAGCAAGAAAATATGTAATAATGGATTATTTGATTTTTAAATATTGACTATGGTGCAAAAAATATGGAACGCTTCACGAATTTGCGTGTCATCCTTGCGCAGGGGCCATGCTAATCTTCTCTGTATCGTTCCAATTTTAGTATCTTACACCCAGACACAGAGTCTCACTTCATTTGCTGCATCATGCAAAACAGATGAAAAAATAAAATAGGCGGAAAAGGCACTGACCCATTGTCCATGGTGGGAGGGCAGAGCTTGGAACAGGGAGCAGGAGCTTGGCAGAGCAGGAGTCACCAGCAGAGTCCCACCCTCCAATATCCTCCCCTAGCTGGTGCAAAGGCCACCGGTCTCCCTTCAGTGCTGCTCACCATTAAGCCAATCTGAAGATCAAAAGCAAGAAAGAAAAGAAAGCTGTATTTTTTTTGGCAAAATGTACTTATATTGTAATATATTGTCATATGTATCACAATTATTAAAATATATATAAATCAATTATGGTGTTTTCCCATTTTATAGTCATTGGTATAATCAGACTGATTCACTATACAGGGAGAATCCCTGGCTCCAAAATTGCCTGAGTTATAGAAAAAAATAAATCTAACGTCTTTTGTCCAGACAAGTTTCGTCATTGGACTTCTTCAGGGTACATGCAGAGATTGTTGGGGCATCCTGACTTCACTAACAGTATGAACGACCCTGTTTTTACCACCTGGCTCCAGAAGGGTATTTACCAAGCTAAGAATTTAATCAGGAATGGGTCTTGGGTCTCCCTTTTAGACTTGCACGTTGACAACGATTACCAGTCCTGAACACTTGGTGCCACATACAGCTTATATATTTGTGGCAGTCACTACCGCATCCGTCTCAATTTTCACGCACTCTCTTACCCTTGTAATTATCATATGCATACCAATGTCTGCTTTTAGACCAGGCCTCTGTTGCACCCCCCTTTAAAGCCAAATGGGAATCAGATCGGGGTTTTCAGTTCACAGAAGCTCAACAGGAACAAATAATACATTTCAGCCACAAAGCATCTATTAGTAATAAATACCAGGAGATTAACTACAGGTCGTCCCCGGGTTAAGGACATCCGACAATGGCTAACTCCTAGATACAAACTGCTTCCCTGCTCCCTTCTGTGCAGGCTTGGAGGGGTTTGCATGACTTACATAAGAAATCTTTTGCTAAACACAGCTGAAAGTGAGCCCTTCTGCAAGCTTTTGTAACTCTTTAATGACCAAGACAAACTCTGCAGTTCTTTCTTTTTGCATATCAAAGCATAGCTTGCTCCAGAAGTTAATTAATTTTTTTTTGCTGTTTGTGATTTTATAAAGTAACTGACATCATGCTGCCTAATAATATATTGAGACAAACATCTGTCCTAATTGCATTTATTAAAATATTGTGCCTGTTCTGACTTACATACACATTAAATTTAAGAACAATCCTACAGTCCCTATCTCGTATGTATCCTGAGGATTACCTATATAAGGTGCTTATGAGATGGTACAGAACTCTAACAAAGATTGCTAAAATGTTCCCTCCTGCTAATGAATTGTGTTGCAGGTACCAATCAGGTGCGAGATATATAATACACATATTTTGGGACTGCCCGAAATTGTCCTTCTTCTGGGAGGCCATGTCCACCCTGACCCATCATGTTTGTGGGTTTATTATATGCTACTAGCTGATTACCCGGCGTTGCCCAGTTATTTATTTGTTGCAATCTTATATTATATATATACAGGAAAAGGAATCAAAAAAGCTATAGTGATGTCTTGTCTATGGTGTTGTTTCAATTTTTTGCCTTTGATTGCACTCTGCCAGTTGCCTTACGTTTTCTCGAAGGCATTATTACAGGCCAGAAATGTGTAAAAGAGTAAAAAAAAGTATTTAAAAATATAATTAAAAGGCACACTGAGCAATACATACACACATACATACATGTAAATATACCTCTGACATATAACACGGCGCTGTACAAAGATCAGCCGTACACTCACATGAGTCTCAGTTATATGTCTAGAAAGTTTAGTTTAAATGTCTCGATGCGTTTTTGAATGATGGTGGAACACACACACACACATACATACATACATCCAATTTTATATATATAGATTTATCTAGCTCTGCCGTATATTATAGTGCTGTACAATGAAACACTGAGCTAGACCCATCAGTCTCTGTACAGAGGAGCTGACACTCTAATGTCCCCCCACAGTCACACACTATTATTCGCTTCACGAATTTGCGTGTCATCCTTGCGCAGGGGCCATGCTAATCTTCTCTGTATCGTTCCAATTTTAGTATATGTCCTGCCGAAGCGAGGACGAAACTTTAATGACCTTGCTTGGTATATAACCCTCACTATAGCTGAGATATTCAACTTATGGTGAAATTTATATTTAGTCATTTGATGTATAATATGTTTTGGAAATCGAGACCAAATCTTTCTGTCTTTACAGAACATTCCAACATTCTATAAGGATAAATAGAAATCTAATAGGATCAGGATAATAATAGAGATTCTTTAACGGAGACTAATATGCAAATAATTAGCCGCAGAGAACTCTGGGAGCCTGCAGATCAGCTCTAGAGTGTCAGCTTACCATGCAGCCTGCTGAGTCCAATCCAAAACACTCCAATACAGAGAAAACTTTTCTGATTGCAGCACTATGCTGGGTGTGCGTGTGCGTGTGGGGGGTATCAGACCTCTGTAGAAAGACCACTGCTTCCTCTTAGGGATCGAGAGCCCTTCTGGCAGGGAGCAGACTTTTCTACTCAGAGACAGCAAATTGTAAACCTTTTATTTTAATGCACCTGAAATATAACCAGGTTAATAAACTGGGGATTTAATTGGTGATTAATATCAGATTTGTTTCTATTGGTGTATATTATTCTTACTATGTGCGTTTTTTACATTTAAATGATTGTGATTGGCTGGCAATTTCCCAGTGACGTTAGAATCCTGTAAAGCAAGAAAAGAGCTGATCTTAAAGAGGAATTAAACTAAAAAATGCAAAAAAAACCCCAAAACAATTACCTTACCTTCAATCCCGCAGGGCAGTCCAATCCATTCGGGGTTGTCTTACATCGGGTCCTACATTGTCCCAGCATCCGTCCCTGAGCCGGCCTCTCCTGGCTCTCCTCTTCTCCCTGGTTCTTCCACCTACGTCACCCAACCCAGGCGCGGGATGGGGTGACGTAGAACAGAAAAAATTTTGCCGATCTCACTGAGCATGCATGAGATCAGCAAATATTTCTTTTTGCGCGAAAAGGCTCCTTTTGCGCATGCCCGAGATGCTCGAGTATTTGCAGATGGAACTTACAATAACCTCCCGGGACGCGTGATCCCGGGAGGCTTTGTGCTCCCATGCATAGGCAATTGAGAATTAGGGGGGCGGTGTAGAACCTTTTTTTTTTTTTTTAAAAGGGTTTTGCACTTAAAAAACAAACAAACAAACAACATAATTTATACCTTACATTAAAGGGTTGTCTACCCTTTTATGTAAAGAGAAATTTCGAAGTTTAGGTCTAAAGTTTGGTCTAATTCTTTTTTTTTTTTGCAGGCGGTACTGTTGTGTTGCAGTTTTTGGGTGGCACTGAATAGCTATGGGCATCTCATTGGCTATCAAATGGTAAACCACTTCTATTTGGGATCCCCTTCCTTATAAGAAGTTTCACAGCATTAAGGGCATTTAGGAAGAATTTGGGAGGAAGACGCACGCTTGCACATGTGCTGTAGCCTGCTGGTTCCTGTGCAAGACAACTACAATGCAAAATACTACTATAGCAATTTACAGGCTAAGTGACCCATTGTGGACGACGGTATGCTATAAGGTAGGACGCTGCAGGGTGCCTCTTGCTTGTCACTCTCCCTTCCTAGACTGAACGACCTTATGTCTACCTTTATTCTTCTGATCACAAAAGATCATTTCCAACAACATAAAATAATGTAAATTCACAGATTTATCACATTAGGACACCCCTAAATTATAAAGTGACCCCTAAAAGACGGCCAATGAGCCCTGACATCTTAAGTCTACTTCACCCCCCATTCTGGAATTTTTAGCTAGATTATTTTTTAGAATTTTTGTTATTATTTAGAATTTTTTGTTAGATTAACAAAAGTTAATATAACTCATATACATAACCTCAGACCAGGTTTATATTTAGGAGACACCTCCTTCTATATCATAACCTGCAGAGCCATCCTGGAAGCACCTGAATGAGAGGGAAGGACAAGGGTGGTGCAGCTGTGCCAGGATGATTGATGTTACATCACCTGACCCAGGTACACCACCAATGGCTGACCTCATTCATTATGCACCTGAAATATATCCAGTTTAATAAATTAAGGATTTAATTGGTGATTTATGTCAGAATTGTTTCTATTGGTGTATAATGATTTGACTGTGTGTGTTTTTATATATATAAATGATTGTGATTGGCTGGCAATTTTCCAATAATGTCAGAATCCTGTAAGGCAGGAAAAGAGCTGATCTTACCCTCCCTAGCGGTCTAATTCTGTGCAAATTTCCATGCAAAAAGTGGTATAACTTTTTGCATGGAAATTTATTTTTCATTGTAGGCTATAATTCTTAGGCATACCTCACCAATATTTAATAAATTTAATAGGAAACTTTAAATAACAAAACACAAAAAACTGTTAAAAAAAATTATTTGAATTTCTCGTTGATCCTCCCGCCAGCATCGACGTCACTGGGAAACCCAAGAGATCGTCGCTGCATTAGCGGCTGGAGATCCAGGAGGAAGGACATGTCTCCAGGATCTGCGGGGACCAGCAGGATGACGGGAAGACAGCAGAGCAACGTAAGTGGGTCTTTAAAACAAAAGGGTTTTACACTTAAAAAATAATAAAAATTAAAAAAAAAAAAAAAACAGAATTTTTACTTTACATAAAAGGCTACAACAATTCAGGCTCAGTTCAGAATGGTTTCCTTTGTAGCCACCCCATTGTGCTGTAGAGAGCTGAGACCACAAGTATGGCTCCCCCCATCTATGCTACACAATACAAGGATTCATCCCCATATGACTAAATATATCCAGTTTAATAAACTGAGGATTTAACTGTTGATTATTCTCATAATTGTTTCCATTGGTGTATATTGTTCTGTGAATGTATTTTTATATACTGTATTTTCCGGCGTATAAGACGACTGGGCGTATAAGACGACCCCCAGCTTTTCCAGTTAAAATATAGAGTTTGTTGCACTTAAAAAAAAAACAGTAACAAAGAAATTTTTTACTTTAAATAATAGAATTGTCTACCCTTCTATGTAAAGTAGTCACACAGCGCCACCTATTGGCTGTTTTTTTAAATCACAATATTCTATAACACGCATAGAAATCTATACCGCATGGCTCACAGCGTTCCCCGAAGCTCTCTGGCGGCTGACTCTGGCTAACCCGAGCTCGGATCTTCTTCCCGTTCAGGGGATTGGTAAGTACCCTGCGTATAAGAGGACCCCCGACTTTGACACAGATTTTTTGGGGTTAAAATGTCGTCTTATACGCCGGAAAATACGGTATATAAATGATTGTGATTGGCTGGCAATTTCCCAGTAATGTCAGAATCCTGTAAGGCAGGAAAAGAGCTGATCTTAAAGAGAAACTAAACTGAAAAGTGCCAAAAAAAAAACAACACAATCAACTAACCTTCAATGCCGCAGGGCAGTCCAATCCATACGGGGGTGTCTTACATTGGGTCCCGCGTCGTCCCGGCATCCGCCGCGGAACCGGCTTGTCCCTGGTTCTTCATCCCACGTCACCCAACCCAGGCGCGAGATGGGGTGACGTGGAATGCGCATGCCTGAGATTGGCAAATGTTTCTCTTTGCACGAAAAGGCTATTTTTGCGCATGCCCGAGATGCTCGAGCTATCGCAGGTGGAGCACACAATAACCTCCCAGAATGCGTGACATAGGAATCCTGGGAGGCTTTGCGCTCCCATTCATTCTCGATTGCCTGCGATCAACCAAAAGGGGGCATTTTTTTTTTAAAAAGGGTTTTGCACTTTAAAAACAAACCAAACAACAGAATGTTTACCTTACATAAACGGGTTGTCTCCCTTTTATGTAAAGTGACATTTCAAAATTTTGGTCTAATTCTTTTTTTTTGCAGGCGGTGCTGTTGTGTTGCAGTTTCTGGGTGGCACTGAATAGCTATGGGCATCTCACGGAATGTTGTATGGTCAACCACATCCTATTGGGATCCCCTTCCTTATAAGAAGTTTCACAGCATTAGAGGCATTTTGGAAGAATTTGGGAGGAAGACGCACACTTGCACATGTCCTGTACCCTGCTGGTTCCTGTGCAAGACGACTACAATGCTAAAATGCAACTATAGCAATTTGCAAACTAAGTGACCCATTGGGACGTAGGAATCCTATAAGGGAGGACGCTGCAGGGTGCCTCCTGCTTGTCATTCCCCCTTCCTATACTGAGTTTCCTTATGTCTACCTTTATTCTTCAGAAATGGAGATAGAAAGCGTTTCCCGAGACAGGGACTGTAGGTTTGTTCTTAAGCTGAATTTGTATGTAAGTCGGAACAGGTACATTATTTTAATAAATGCAATTAGGACAGATGTTTTTCTCAATATATTATTAAGTAGTGTGGTGTCAGTTACCGTATAAAATCCTCACTCTGAGTTATTCACATACAGGGAAAAAAAAAATCTTTATGGAGCCTAAACATTTATTAACTTCTGGACTGCTATACCTCTAATATCTACTGGTTCTGATAATATGGAAAAATGTACCCCGTACTTGCTACTATTGGATTCAGTTTAGTACTACACTGGAATATATGGCGTTGACACGTTGTCCTATGAATAGCCAAAGTGCCTAGTCTCCAAGGTTTCTGACCATTGCAGTTCATATTTGTCTAAAAAGTTGATTGGAGTGATATACCTGGGGACTCTCTCCCCCCACCCCTCGCCCATGGTTTCCTTCTTCTTTCCATCCCCATTTTGTAGTTCAGGGTTAGATATGTCCTTGTCTTATTGTCTGTATGACTTCCCCAATGTAATGTATAATGTAAAATGTCTGAGCTAATTCCAGTATTGTATTGACAGCCGCAGTTTGCTATTGTTGTATTCCTATCCTTTATATTTTGGCTGGATATATGTTTATTTTATTTGTATTACTCTGGTTGTATCTCAATAAAAATGTAATAAAAAAAGTTTATTGTATGGGGTATTGAAATTACTTTTATTTTATTTTAAATATGAGGGTTAATGAGCCGTTTTAATATATAAATTTAAAATATGAAATTCATTAAGTAACAAGAAAATATGGAATCATGGAATATTTGATTATTAAATATATGGTGCAAAAAAATATGGAACGCTTCACGAATTTGCGTGTCATCCTTGCGCAGGGGCCATGCTAATCTTCTCTGTATCGTTCCAATTTTAGTATATGTCCTGCCGAAGCGAGGACAAAGCAATGGAAGCCCTGATTGGTATATAACCCTCGCTAAATCTGAGATAAGCAACTTAGAGCGAGATTTAAATTTATTTATATGAGGTATAATATCTCTTTGGAAATCGATATCAAATCTTCTTGTCTTTACACCATATTCCAACATTCTATAAGAAATATAGAAATCTAATAGGATCATAATAGAGATTCTTTCACAGAAAAACTGCTATGCAAATTAGTCAGCAAAAGAGAATCCTGGGAGCCTGCAGATCAGCTCTAGAGCGTCTGCTTCATGAGACCTGCTTGTGTCATGTGATATAGGTCTGTGTCCCTTTTACGGCACATTTACCAGATAATGTTCGGATTTATCGTTATTTTACATTCGTGGCGACTACTGTATATTCGGCAAGTTTTAATGCGGCCATCTGTGTGCTGTTATATAGCAGTCCTGAGGCCGAATAATAAACGAATAGAAGACCATATCATCACATGACGCGCTATGGGCTGAGACATTTGTGGGCCAATAGCAGGTGTTCTATGAGATAATCCTACTTCAGGAATGCGTACTACCAGCTGAATGAGGTCACGATCAGCTGTTTCTACTATGTCTGCGCGCGCATCTCCTATCTTTTTTGATGAGATTCCGCTTCAGCGTGTTCCCCATAAGTGGGCGTGTCCTATGGACCCTGGAGAATCGCTGTGCCCCGCCCACATTGCACCGTGAAATAATCCCACCTCTCCTATACCAGGGTTATGAGATCTGTGGCTGTGCTGCTGTCATTACCACAATGTATAATGCTTCATATCTCCCACACCGATTGTTGTACAAACTTGAAATTTTCAGTGCACACAGGGGCCCCCAAGAGCTGCTGCTAAACTTAATTTCAGCTCCCTGATTATAACAAGTTGCAGGGTCTCAAACATAAAACATCATTAAAGCGTACCTGAACTCAGAAATTCTTTCTTTGTTTTTTTTAAGTGCAACACCCTTTTTTTATTTAAAAAGAAAAAGGGGGGCAGCACTGCCCCCTATGGGATGAATGGGAGCCTTCTGGGATACCTACGTCACGCATCCTGGGTGGCTGTTGGGTAGTGTTGGTGTTTGAAATTGGGTTGTCTTTTTATTCAACTCAAATATGGCTGTTCGAATTCGGATAGACCCGACCCGAAAAACACGGGAATCGACGGTAAAAATTAGGGGAAAAAAATTTTTAAAAAAAATAAATAAATGTATATAAGTTAAAATAATTTATTGAGAGTTTGTGTTTTTTTAACTAACGTTTTTTTTTTACAGGTTTTCTTACAATGACATTATGATTCCTGCAGCTGTGCGAATCCTCCTGTCATTGCAGGATCTCCGGGCACTATAGAGGTAATCTGCAGTTCAGTTCCATTGTGACATCACGTGGGAAACTGAACTGCACACCTCTGCAGTTCCACTACAATGTCTGGGCACTACAGGTGATGAATGGGGACTTGTCCCTATTCATCACCTTTAGTGCCCTGTATTCTTGGATAGAGAAACCCTATCCAAGAATACATAGTAGTAGCACAGCGCGGCAATGGCAAATGCGGCTGCAGCGCTGTGCTTTGTGTTCTTGGATAGAGAAACTCCATCCAACAACACGTACAACTAGTAAAGGGCTGCAATAGCAATCCAATTGCTCTGAACCTGAATTCTCGGACCATTGACTTATTATTAATAATAATAAACAGGATTTATAAAGAGCCAACATATTACGCAGCGCTGTACATTAAATAGGGACTACAATGGTGTTCGAATTCGGCATTTGATCACGCGGAGAATTTTTAACTATTTGATCGAATAGCTGTTGAATCTAATAGTGAGATATTCGTCACTATTGGGTGCTCCTTCTGCGCATGCCCGAGCATCTTTGGTCAAAGGGAAAAAAATTGATGTGGGATTGAAGGTAAGTGGTTTTTTTTTTTTTTTGGGGGGGGGGGACTTTTGAGTCTAGTTCCTCTGAAAGTAAAAATCTATCATTCCATGGCGCCCTGTCACATATGTCTCTTTATGTTCTTTGAACCCCAATGTACACATTTTATTGTTTAATTTGTAAGGTAGAAAGTCCCTGGGTTGTTTTTATGTAATTCGGTTATTCTTTTTACTGTTATAAACCCATGCACCACCTAAAACATTTAGAACAGGGGTGTCAAAATCTGTCTCCAAACATCCTTTTTTTTGGCCCCCAAAGGAATCCTTATTATAAACTGCAGCTGGCCCGCCGCTGCATTGAATTAGCGCCGCTACTACAATTCCCGGCATCACTCGCATCTATAGACCAGCGGGCTCTCTGCCTATGTGTGACCCCACATTGGACTGTTTTATAGACACAAATAATGCCGGGAATTGTAGTAGCGGTGCTTTTTCAATGAAGAGGGAGTTTCAGCGGCGGGCCACTCATAAGATTTAGCTCCGCATTGGCTGCGTCTGGCATTTCCAGCACCCCCCCTCAGCTGTACTTTCCCTTGCGACTCCAAGGCATGGACTCGAATGGTTGGATTTTCATAAAAGAAAATTCCTATTATTATTTTTAGTCTGTGCAATAAAAGGTTACCATTGAAATTTAACTCAGAAAGCTACAAATAGAGAAAGAGGCCGAAGATTTTTTCCTAAATAAAATAATATAAAATTTTATGCCTCTTTCTCTGTTATAGGCTTTTTTATTAACCTCTTTGTTTCAGTATGAAAATGTTTTATATCTAATGAGAAGAAATAATTTCCTCAATTTTTTCAATAAAATTCAAGGTTGGGCCACAACTTCATCTAAGTTTTTAATTTTGACCCTCTGTGTATTTAAGTTTGACACCGCTGATTTGAAACAATAGTCACACTAGATTGTTCTCACACATGTCAATAAAAGCGCCATCTATAGCGAGATGTTACAGAGAATTGGGGATTCATGGAGAGCAGGGGGGTAGCTATTTGTGACAGGGTAGCATGGTATGATGGGCATAACATTTTAACTGGGGGGGAGGGGGGAGGGGGGTGGACAAAAAAGTGTTTCCCATTGGCTCCCACAGAGAAGGTAAGTGTCCAGCTATGTGTAACAGGCATCCCGCCAGCCGCTCAGTCCCTCGCACGACAGCGTCTGCACATTTGACTCCAGGCGGCAGTGAGTGGTACTGAGCTTTCCTCCTAAGCCAGGGTTCCATGGCACGAGGAAGGGGTAACCGCAGCGCCACCTCAGTGCCAGTCTGAATGCAGCCTTAAAGTTTAGTGAGCGGACAAATTTATATTCGAGGCACCACAGCACACAGACAATTGACAGTACCCTAATGCTCAATGCCATGAAATGGTTCCCAGGGGTCCCTAATATGCAAACTCTATTAGGGGACCCTGGTCTTAAAATCGCCAATCACCACAATTTTAACTTTATATAGAAGGGTAGATAAACCTTGTTACCAATTTCTCTGGAACAGGGAGATGCACAAAACACTGGTGTTAGTCACACGTGTCCCCCACTTGTACCTCTAACATTTTTCAACTTTCCCCCTCCCTCCCCGGTTATGAAAAACTGGGGTTCAGGTGCTAGAAGCCTCCAGCAATGTGTAACAGCGTAGTTTTTTTTGATGGGCAGAGTTCTTTATGTTCTAAAGATGGCCTAATGATTAAATTTTAGGGGGTGTTAGCCACAGGTGTCCCTCATTTGCACCTAAAATTTTGTTCACCTGTAACCCCTCATTCCAGAAAACATTGGGTTTCAGGTGCTAGAAGCCTCCACCGATGTATAGCAGGGTAGATTTTTTTGAAAGGAAGAGTTTTTATGTTCTGCCAATGGCCCAACAATTAAATTTTAGAGTATGTTGGTCACAGCTGTCCCCCACTTGCACCTGCATTTTTGGTTTTGTACATCTCCCCATTCCAGAGATTTGGGGTTCAAAGTGTGGAAGGGTAAAGAGTAGTGTTGTATGATATTTCTAGTTTTGTGACAGGTCGGAAAAAAAGTTGGGGTTTGCACCTCCTTGCTATGTAAGTTGCATCTCCTTGCTAAGTTGAATGGGGGTCCATAATTTGTATGTTTAATTTTGGGCTTCTAGACACAGTTTTTTAACAGCAACCCTGATGTTTAATTTGAACTAGTTTTTATAATTGTGACCCCCATATTTTGAAAGATGTTGAAGGTTGGGAGTTGAAATTTGGGGTACTACCAGCTAGGATGTTCCCCTGTGTACCCTGAAAATTTCAGGTCGGTATGACATACTGTTTAGGAGATATGGAGGTTTGTACTTGGAGAGATGTAAGGCTGCAAAACACGACATGCAGCATCCATACACAAACACAGCAGTGACGCTTCACTAACTATGACGTCATTGTACATGCCCATTGGTATACGCCCCCTAGTAGAATTAATTTGTTAGGACACAAGTAAGAAAGACACAAGCAGGTCACATGACGCAGACACGCCAGAGCTGATCAGAAGGCTCCCAGGATTCTCTGCGAGTTACTAATTTGCATATTAGTTTTCCTGTAAAAGAATCTCCAATATGATCCTAATAGATTTCTATATCTTCCAATAGAATGTTGGAATGTGCTGTAAAGATAAGAAGATTTGGTCTCGATTTCCAAAGAGATATTATACCTCATATAAATTATTTGAAGTCTCACTCTAAGTTGCATATCCCAGTTTTAGTGAGGGTTATATACCAATCAGGGCTTCCATTGCTTTGTCCTCGCTTCGGCAGGACATATACTAAAATTGGAACGATACAGAGAAGATTAGCATGGCCCCTGCGCAAGGATGACACGCAAATTCGTGAAGCGTTCCATATTTTGTTTACTTTTTCACTTTCATTGTCTACTTTTGCCATTGCTATACGGAAAAGTTCAGATTCATTTGTTGCGCTCAGTACGCTGGTGACTACACTAGTTAGATCTTACACTTGTCTTTTACTAATTTTTGGGTGGTGAATCCAGAAATGACCCCAGTTTTTTGCTATCACATCCAGTTTTTACAAAAACACAAATTTTACATAAAATGAAAAAATAAAGAAATAATAATTTGAATGTGCTGTTTATTTAAATTTCATTTGTTCATACAAAGAATTTATTGTTACTCTATGACATTTTTTTTTACAGTATACCATTTGAAAATTAATCAGGTAAGCGGTTAAGGTAAAAATGTATTCCTATAGCTCTTCCTTGAGTGTTCAGTGTTAGGATAATCCCGCCGGATGCTCCAACAATAGTCAGCCATCATATGTACATCCCATCTACCCTGATACCGTCCTTCCATGATCTTCTCATCATTCACCTTGCTCATCACTGACTGCACCAAGGTTTTCCGGGAAGTTAGAAAGACGGCTATGCAGAAAATGCACCTTGATGCTCATTATGCAACCAAACATTTTGTAGCTCTCCAAGAATTTCTGGACAACTTCTGTGTACAGTAGGATCTCACCTATCCGGCTCGCAACTACCCAGCCTCCGTACTATCGGGCCTAGTACGAAGGCCGAAAAAAAACTCCATTAAAAAATGGCAGGGCGGTGAGGGCGGACGTGTGCTGTGGTGCTCCTGCATTGCACGTGTTGCGACGTTGCTGCTGCCTGCTCTCTGGAACTGTCAGATGTCCACAGGTGTGGCCTGCGTAGCGCTGGACTGTGTGTGGAGGTAAGTAGAGTGTTTTATTATTGGAAAATCAGACTTATTTTTTATGTATTTTTTTTGTTTGTCACTTTGACACTGGTGTGGTATTTGTTGCCACTTGTTTGGTGGAGCCTTGAAGTCCTGGAGAGTGCTTTGGTCTAACAGCCAGGTACTCTCCATTAGTGGGAGTTTCTCTTCGGGAGATCTCCCAGCTTAGTATCCATTGGGACCTGCTTAGGCGGTCCCATAGAGAAAAGGACCTCTTCTGGCTTCGGCCAGAAGGGCAAGTAGGTCAGCTTCAGCTTCAGCTTCAGCTGGATGGACGGACTTAGTACCCAGCCCTCGTCTGGAGCTTCGCTCCCCAGGGTCTGGGGAAATTGGGTGGTCTTTCCTCTTTAGAGGAGGGATCACAAATAGTACCCCAGTGCACATTTTTTGTGGGGTGTTTTTGCACTTTTTTTATGGAGCACAGGAATTTTGTTTAGTAGATCACGTCTAAGCGAGATTCGATAGAATAAAAAATCTGGCTTTTTTTTATCTGGCCTACCCTGCCGCCATATTAGGCCGGAAATCTGAAGTCTACTGTAAATACACAGCTCAACAAAAAATTAAATTGATGAAATTAAAAATTTGATAATCATTAGAAACCACAGTAAATCACTTTTCGGATTTCATATCTGTTATCAGTTTTTTCTTAACACATACAGTTCCCGAGTTATGAGTACTATTATAGTTAACATTGTACGTGCATGTATTTTGTACTAAAACATAAGCACCATTGAAGTGACCTATAAATACCCCTTCCTTCATTTTTGCAGTGCTTATGTTTGGAAACTTCTTAACAAGGTACTGAAAACCTTTGGAGTTTGATTTAACCCATGGCCTTTACAAGGTTCTTCATCAAGCCTAACTTAATATGGAGAGGTGGCAAAAATATTTTATGCGGATTAACCAGAGGCAGAAACGTGACACTGCTTATAGGTACCTGGCCAATCACGCTTGACATAATGGTTTTCCGTAGATTGGCTGTCCTACAGGCATAGGTAACAGCAATGTTTTGTGAATCCTCCTTGTATTCCCATCAGCAAGCCAATGACCTTTAGATCCCCATCGATGTTCCACTGGTGTGTTTTATTCTGGATTGCTTTAAGTAGTAACTTTATGTTGTCATAGGACTTCTTTAGGTTAATGGAATGGGCAATCGGTAAACTTGGTTTGGATATACAATTATGCAGTAAAACTTCAAGCTTCTTTTAGAATTGTTCCCCGGTGTTATCAATCTCTATTTGTATCAATTATACAAGAGACAAGCTTCTGGGCTTTTTGGCTGCAATCAGTTTTTACATGGTTTGTGGCTAAGAGGCTAGTGAGTAGGGTGCCAGCTGCCTCTTTGATGGTGGGTCATAGGCGAGCATGGCGAATGCCATGGAGGAGCCAGCCTTGGAGAGCAGTTACGGAGCCATGTTGTACGCATGTGTAAAAAATGCAGTGTGGTTCCTATTTCAAGTGGGAAAGGAATCTATGCTAATGTTCCTGGTGGAAGAACCAGGAACCGAATGGGGGAGGAAGGGCCGAATGGGGGAGGAAGAACAATGACCCATGTCTGGCTTGCATTGTAGTTACACCTCATTTTGAGGATGATATGGTGGTGACTGTAAAAATGTACTCACCCTATGTGCCGGAAGAGGACATCATGGAATTTAGATGAATGCGGAATTAAAGAGGAACATTCTAGCATATTAGGAGAGTGGTCCGACCATGGGGTAGATAAAATTCAGTTTTTATGAACATGAGGTATAAAATTTGGATGTATAAATATTCGATCTATCCTAGTAAAACATTGATGGGATGAAGAAAAATATGTCAAATTCTTCGTAGAAGGATGTAATACGCTATATGTATCAATTAAATGGTGGTCAGCCAGCAGCTCAGTAAATTCCTTCAGTTGTTGCCTTTTGGGAGGATTGCGTTGAAATGGAGTATTTATTGAGTTCAGGGTTAAGCACTAAATAAAATCCCCCATCATAAATAGGGTTCCTTTTAAATGTTGTCATATTATGCGCATGCGCGCTCACCATGGATAGTACCGTGCCCCCTCTTCTTTTTTACGACTACACCCCTGTCCTCAATGGGTTCAGATAGGAACGACATTGTGAACCCCTAATGACATTGGAGTGTTTCCTTGGCTTCCGGCTAGATTTCACTCCCCACACATGAGTCCTTATCTTCAACACATATTGACGGTGTTGGATAGTGTGTCTGATGTCGTCGTTTCCACCTCTGCTCCCTATCCAAAATCACCCGTTTTTTCTCCCAGGCCATGAATCACCTGGAGCATTTGCATGGTGGAAATCCCATAATTTCACTATAGTATATTCTTTTTACTTAGCAGAAATGATATAATGAGTTGGGAATAAATCAAAGATTCATATAAGGTTCCAGGTAGAGAATATTGTAGATATCTCTAGACACTGGATAACATCTCTGATGGGTCAGAGAGATATGCCTATTAGGTTGTCTGTTTTGGAGCATATTTGTCTTTTGCGGAAATTAATTTCTATAATCTATACTGAATTAAATGAATTGAGGTCTCCAAGAGATCATAATTATGTATTGAGCTGGGAGAACGATCTTCACTGTTCTAAATCGGAAGAAGATTTGTGCCGTATATGGTCCAAATTGATATCTTGTTCCATAAATATTGCAACTATAGAATCAGCGTGTAAGGTTATGGTTAGGTGGTACATGGTTCCAGCCTGCTTAAAATACTGTAACGCAAATGGATCTGGATACTGTGATTGCTTCATGGACGATGGACGACGAAGGGGGAGAGCGCCCAGCAGGGTGCAGCTCTATCGTTCTCCCCCTCCCCCCTCCATAGAGCAGAACGGTAATGTATGTACAGCACTCGTTCATACATTGTGCAGTGCTTAGTCAATGGAAAAAGATCGTAAAGATAATAACTACAATAATTGTACGTGTGTATGCAGCTTTAGACAGGTGGTGTGTAGATACAGGTTACTTCAATGTTACTGTTTAATTATTAACATATGTTATGTATCCTAGTTTTATGTTACATGATTGTTTGTACATTGTTAATTTTATTTTCACCAAAATGTTTTTATAATGAATCTCTTTCCTATTATATTGTATGAAATATTTGTATTTGGATTCCTTTGTTATAAGAACCAATAAAAATTGATTAAAAACAAAATATTGAATGTAATAAAATATGGAACGCTTCACGAATTTGCGTGTCATCCTTGCGCAGGGGCCATGCTAATCTTCTCTGTATCGTTCCAATTTTAGTATATGTCCTGCCGAAGCGAGGACAAACAACACAGTATGTCAATCGGTATATAAGGTTCCAAAACAAAAAAACAATGCAGTTATGGAGAGAGGGAAAATATCACATTTATATTATGTATTCCTAAACAATTCTACAAACATTTTTTTTTCTGGACAAATATCGTCATCATGTCAAAAGGAAGATTTTTGGAAAGATAGCATAAGTATTTAAAAGAAAATATCGCATGCAAATCAAGTACTCCATCGCAATGAATTCTGGGAGACAAAAAGTCTTTGACCTACACAAACAAGAAATACAGGTTTACAGAACGTACAGCAGAGTGGCGCAGCGGAAGCGTGCTGGGCCCATAACCCAGAGGTCGATGGATCGAAACCATCCTCTGCTAATTTTTTTTTTTTTTTTTGGTTTTAAATTCTTGAAGCTTCTTTATAATAAACATTTAAGTAATGCAATTCTTTATTTCACCCTATTTCAGCAGTAATTGGCTAATATTATATAGGCATATATAGGGAGTCTCATAGGGACACATAAACCTCAGAATAAAAAAAAATGAAACTCCTATGTGGTTAGGAATATGTAACATACAGCATAGGATTTAGTATGTAACGTTTGACATAGCTAAAATTTATATGGAGAACTTAATTTAAGCCACTTGAGCATACAATATACACAATACACCTATAAACCTCAAGATGAAGGATCATATTAAAAAAATTAAACTCTAAAGTTAGTTGGCTGATGCAACGAACTAAGCAGCTTTACTACCACAAGGGTAACAAAACTGACACGCTACTAGCACGCAAACAGAGGGACGCACAAATTAACTCTTCTCCCATGGCTATTAAGGTTGGGAAGGGGATACTTAGGTACAACGCCTCTCATATAGCCTCCCGGTTTGAACAATACTATACACATCTGTACCACACAGTACATCAGGCACAAAGTAACATGGGCTCAACTTTACAACCCACTATTGATTCTTACTTAGCGGAATTGGATCTTCCCCGACTGAAGGCAGAACATCTGGAGCATCTTAACAGTCCCATCACGGAAGATGAGATCTCGAAGGTTATTTCTCATCTCCCTGACGGTTTACCGTATCTATAATATAAAACTTTTCTGCCAAATTTACTCCCCCATTTAGTGGATTTATTCAATTATTTTTTACAAGGTAAACCTATTCCGCCTTCCATGTCATGCTCCCATTTCACTGTTATTCTCAAACCAGGTAAAGAGCCGTTAGATTGCGCTAATTATAGGCCCATAGCATTGCTGAATTCTAGCAAATAGGCTGTCCAAATTTATGCCGTACCTTGTGCACAGGGATCAAACAGGCTTTATCCCTTTTCGCCATGCGAGTGATAATACTCGCAGAGTAATTATTGTCATAGATATTCTCAACAAAAGCAATACCCCCTCATTAGTACTCAGCTTAGATGGCGTTTGGCCGTCTTATTTAGCCATTCATGTTCTCCACACTAGCTAAAATGGGGTTCACCGGACCATTTGTAGGCGCCATTCGTTCCCTCTACAGCTGTCCATCAGTCTCGGTCAAATTACCCCACGCTTCCTCTACGCTAGTTCCAATTAAAAACGGGATGCGACAGGAATGTCCCTTGTCCCCCTTGATTTTTGCACTTAGTATTGAGCTACTTGCAGAGAAGATTCGATCTAACCCCAATATTCAGGGAGTCCCAGTGAAGGGATCCTCTTACAAAATCTCATTATATGCGGATGACGTTCTTCTCACACTGCCTCTTATCACCCTCCCGAATTTATGGGCTGAACGTCACACTTTTGGTATTGCCTCAGGCTATAAAGTGAATTCCTCCAAGACGGAGGCCTTATCTATATATATACCGCCCTCACAACTCTCAGCATTGCGAGACAGATACTCATTTTTGTGGCGGGATTGTTCATTGAGTTACTTAGGCACTCAAATCACAGCCACATATAACCAACTATATGCCCGTAATTTTCCTCTGCTATTCCAGGAGATATACAATTATCTGAACAAATGGAAGGGGCACTCTTTGTCATCAGGCACAAAGTAACATGGGCTCAACTTTACAACAAATGGAAGGGGCACTCTTTGTCGCTCATGGGATGCATTGTGTCAGTAAAAATTATGCTTTTACCTAATTATTTGAGACCTTTCCGGTCTGGGTCCCTATCTTGACCCTGAAAAAACTACATGCTGGATTCCTGAACTTTATTTAGGCGCAGAGGAGACATAGATTGTCTAAGACAGTGGTTTGCACACCAAAAGATCTGGGAGGCCTAGGGATTTGCCGGGAGTTGGAAGAGGCCTGGCTCGCCCCTCTACATCCCAATGTGATGTTATGGAGCTCCTCCATGTTGTTAACAGATAGAGATTTGCTTTCACCGATGGTGTTTATGAGAAAAATATGGAGAGCCTACAAAATTAAGTATGGTCTTTCTGCTCCGGTCTCGGTATTTACCTCTATTATACACCCCCCCCCGATACCCGACAGTCTTACCAGATCCATGTGGCGACCATGGAGAGAAAGAGGGCTTTTTCATATCCAAAATATTTTGCATCCGGTGGAGAGGAGATTACATTCCTTTCCGAAATTACAGGAGAAATTCGACCTCCCCAAACCTCCTTTTTTGCATACCTGCAGATCAGGCATTATGTTCTTTGTCTTCAACAATCACCCAGATTTACTCAAATGACTACCTATGAGGGGATGTGTGCAGCTGGTCCTTACACCAAGGGTCTTATCTCCTCCATTTATTGCCTCCTCCATGTGTCAACACGGGAGACCACTGGTAAATTTGCTTACATGTGCACCTGGGAAGCTATTTTAGGCCGGACTCTTAATAGAGAGCAATAGACTGATATTTGGGAAGCAGCAAAAAAAAGCTCTATTTGCACCCTTTATAAGGAAAATCTGTATAGGATTTTGTTTCGGTGGTACCACACACCAGACCTGCTCCACAGGCTGTTTCCAGAAGTAGACCCTAATTGTTGGCGATGTAGGTCCCAACGCGGGACTCTAGAGCACATTTTCTGGTTTTGTCCCATTATACATTATAAGTTATTGGGATAAAGTCAATCAGCTAATTGGAGGAGTGACCCAATGTCGATCCCCCCTAGATCCTCTACATCATCTGAGGGGTTTACCCTTCACGTTTACCCTTCACGGGTTTCCCCAAACTCATATCTAGGCTCATTACGCATAATTTGGTGGCGGCTCGCAGCCTGATTACCACTAAGTGGAAATCCGCTTTACCTCCATTTTTAGAAGATATATATGCCTGTATTTAAGATGTTCGTTTGATGGAGTACCTTACTGCTCTACTCAGGAATAATGTAACTAAATTTGAACAGATTTGGCAAACATGGGGTATTTATTTTGGCCAATTGCAGGTGTAATGGGTTAATTTGATCCTCCCCATTTCCTATTACCAATCGCCTCAGAGACCCCCTTCCCCCCCCCCCATTACTTTATTGTCATGTTTTCAGTTTTACTTTTTTATCCCCTGGTTTAGGTACTGTGTTATATTTTGTATACTGGATCCCTATGGTTTGCAATGATTTTATTTAGGATTGCATTGTTTAAGTCGTAATCCACCATTGTTTCCTTGAGCTTTTTTATATATATGTATATATATACGGTACATATATATATGTTACTTATATGGCTTTGCTATTGTATTGAAATTTCTTCTGTATACTATGTTTATAACTATGTTCTTCTTTTTCTTTCTCTTGTTGTATATGGAAAATTTTTCAATAAAACTCTGTTTC